>NW_024520984.1:0-1047 GCF_017590135.1 Pyrgilauda ruficollis | reverse complement strand
GGGCCCGGCCCGGCCCGGCAGCAGCGGGGGATGCCGTGCCCGGGGCCGGGCCGTGCCCAGGGGCCGGGCTGTGCCCGGGCACTGCAGCCCCTGCATGGCCGCTGTCTCCCCGCAGGCACTGCCTATGTGCTGACCTGTTACTTCACCAACTGGGCCCAGTACAGGCCTGGCCTGGGCAAGTTCACCCCCGAAAATGTCGACCCGGCCCGGCAGCAGCGGGGGATGCCGTGCCCGGGGCCGGGCCGTGCCCAGGGGCCGGGCTGTGCCCGGGCACTGCAGCCCCTGCATGGCCGCTGTCTCCCCGCAGGCACTGCCTATGTGCTGACCTGTTACTTCACCAACTGGGCCCAGTACAGGCCTGGCCTGGGCAAGTTCACCCCCGAAAATGTCGACCCTTGCCTGTGCAACCACCTGATCTACGCCTTCGCCGGCATGAACAACAACGAGATCACCACCTACGAGTGGAACGACGAGACGCTGTACAAGTCCTTCAACGGCCTCAAGAACCAGTGAGTGCCGGGAGCCTCAGCAGGGCTCTGCTCCCTCCTGTGTCCTTCTCCTCCAGAGAAGTACTGTCCCTCCCAGCCCTTCTCTCTCCCTCCCAGTCCTTCCCTGTGTTTCACTCTCACCTCGGTGACAAGGATGCTGAGTGAAGAAGGACAGAGACACAGCCAAGGCAGGACATGGGGACAGCTCTGTCCTCTGAGCATGGGGACAGCAGCTGGCGGTGCTGTGGACATGCAATAACTCAGGGTCCTGCCTCTTCCCTTGCAGGAACAAAGATCTGAAGACCCTTCTGGCCATTGGAGGATGGAATTTCGGCACAGCCAAGTGAGTTCAAACCATGTCGTGCCCTAAACATTAACGTGGGAAGAGAATGAGAGGAGGAAGGGGCTCCATGTAAACCCCACCTCTTTCCTGCTCTGCTTGCCCAGGTTCTCCACCATGGTCTCCACACCTGAGAACCGCCAGACCTTCATCAAGTCCGTCGTCAAATTCCTGCGCCAGTATCAGTTTGATGGGCTGGACCTGGACTGGGAATACCCC
>NW_024520983.1:0-233 GCF_017590135.1 Pyrgilauda ruficollis | reverse complement strand
CTATTTTAAATTTAAATGAGAGCTTGATAGTATCACGAGCCCAAAGGCAAGTCACTTCTACAGGCTGTATTAAGGTCAAATCACACCAACAGTTTGATTCGCTTGGGCTATCACAAACTTCTTGGTGCTTGTATACAGAAGAGGTTGAGACACTAATTGCATCTGGTCTCTCATGAGCCATCTCATTGACCACCTGTCACCCTACTTTGATTTCTTCTCCTCTGATCCCTTGA
>NW_024520982.1:0-233 GCF_017590135.1 Pyrgilauda ruficollis | reverse complement strand
ATGTACAGGGTGTAAGAAGCGGTTAGTAGGATTGCGGACCCGGTAAGTAGGATTGTGGCTGAGGATCAGTTGAAGAGGGCGATGATGATGGTGAGTTCTGCCATGAGGTTGGTTGTGGGGGGGATTGCCATATTTGTTAGGTTGGCTAGGAGTCATCAGGTGGCCATGAGGGGGAGGAGGGGTTGTAGTCCTCGTGTGAGAAGGAGGATGCGGCTGTGGGTACGTTCATAATT
>NW_024520981.1:0-233 GCF_017590135.1 Pyrgilauda ruficollis | reverse complement strand
CCCCGCTCGCCCCCTCCCCTCTTGAGGAGCTCGGGGGGGGTCCCCGGCCGCCCCCTCCCCTATTTCTGGGCCGGGATCATGTCGTCGATGGGCTGCTTCTGCTCCAGCTTCTTCTCCATCTCCACCATGAGCTTGACGCCGTCCACCACCATCTGCACCTGCTCCACCTCCGAGAAGCCCAGGCGGTCGGCGTTGGAGATGTCGAACACGGCGCCCACCGCGGCCGTGTCCAC
>NW_024520980.1:0-233 GCF_017590135.1 Pyrgilauda ruficollis | reverse complement strand
TTTTGGTTTTGGATGCCAAAAATCTGCTTTGAAAAACATTTATACAGCAATGGCTTATCAGAAAAAGATTAGGCTGCTACAATCTTTTTTTTGAGGCAGAGGACAAAGATGTTAAGCTAGCATGCCCTAGAATGCATCAATAACCTGTATTTCAGGCAAGCAGTAATGATGTTAATTTAACTGTATAAAAACTTTCCAAGGATCAGCGTTGCCCTGATTTTTTAAGTTTTTCT
>NW_024520979.1:0-233 GCF_017590135.1 Pyrgilauda ruficollis | reverse complement strand
CATTTTTCCCCATTTTCCCCATTTTCCACCATTTTTTCCCATTCTTTCCCATTCTCTCCCCGTTTTTTCCCAAAACCCCCGTTTTTCGCACCGTTTCTGGATGAGGTAGTCCTCCAGGATGTCCAGGCAGCGCACCATCTGCGAGAAGACCAGCACCTTGTGGCCGCCGGCGCGCAGCCGCGGCAGCAGCTTGTCCAGCAGCACCAGCTTGCCGGCCGAGCGCACCAGCGCCT
>NW_024520978.1:0-233 GCF_017590135.1 Pyrgilauda ruficollis | reverse complement strand
CTGCCGAGCCCCGGGCCGGGCCCCGCGGCGGCCGCTGCGGCCGGACCGGCGCCGCGCTCCTCACCCAGCAGCAGCAGCTTCAGCTCGCGGCGCGCGTCGCGCTTGTCCCTCCGCAGCTGCTTCTCGATCTCGGCGTTGATGCGCTTCGACTCCTTCACCTCGTCGCTCAGGCAACAGGCCATCATGGACTCCAGAGTCATGGTCGCGTCGCGGCCGGGACGCCCCCGCCCACC
>NW_024520977.1:0-233 GCF_017590135.1 Pyrgilauda ruficollis | reverse complement strand
ATCATGGTTTCTCAATCATCAGAATTCTAAAGGTGCCTTTCCATCTCTCTCCAACGTTCATAGGTAGATACTTGACAATTCAGTAAACTAAACTGAAATGAAGGCTCAACAGAGCACAAAATTTGAGGCTAGTTGGAGCCTTTGAACCAGACCATTATGATATTTTGGGTCAGTGAGTAGGAAAACAAGTTGGGATAGCGAAATGTCAAAGAGTAAAACTGTCAGAAAAAAAA
>NW_024520976.1:0-233 GCF_017590135.1 Pyrgilauda ruficollis | reverse complement strand
CCCATGTAAAGGCAGGATCCCACGGAAGGCAGGACCCCACAGTGGATCAAAGCCCTCCTGAGCAGCCACAGAGCTCTGACAGACACCCAGTGGTGTTTAAAGCCAGCAGGAACCTTTTCCCTTCTGCCTATTTGATGGGAGCAAGGCATGAGGGTCAAAAGTATGAAAAGTTATCAAGCCAGTGGCTCAGCCAGTGAGGATTCAGCACAGAAATTGTCTGCCTTGGATCCCCC
>NW_024520975.1:0-233 GCF_017590135.1 Pyrgilauda ruficollis | reverse complement strand
AATAAAAAATGATAAAAAAAAAAAAAGACCCAAAAAGGGCGGAATTTGCCCCAAAACATGCAGGAAGTACCTGAGTCCGGGGGGGGGCCGCCGGCCGCGCCGTCCTCGCGCTTTTTGCCGAGCAAACCTGGACCGGGGGGAGAGAAAGGAAAAAAAAGCAAAATTTGGGGCAAAAAGGAGCGAAAACGGGGGCGGGGCGGGGGCGGGGAAAGAGAAAAAATTGGAAAAAAAAT
>NW_024520974.1:0-233 GCF_017590135.1 Pyrgilauda ruficollis | reverse complement strand
ACCCCCCAGAATTTGGGGAATTTTTGGAATTTTCGGGAATTTTGGGAATGATGCCCACCTGATCCTCTCGGAGTCCGAGGGGTGGGGCATGTGGTGCCAGGCGGGCTCCTGCAGCGCCTGCTGGTACAGCTGCTCCTTGGGCAGGGGCAGGGGGCCCAGCGGGCAGACCCCCAGCGACAGCGGGATGCTGACCTCGCCCAGGGCCCCCCCGGAGCCCCCCGAGCCCCCCCCGG
>NW_024520973.1:2342-3031 GCF_017590135.1 Pyrgilauda ruficollis | reverse complement strand
CGGCCATCTTGGTGGGTGTGGCCACTCTGAATGAACCTGGCCGCCATGTTGGTGGGTGTGGCCAGGCTGACCCCGCCCCTTTTCCCTCCCGCAGCAGCCGGTGCCGGTGCGGGCGGGGCAGGAGGTGTCGGTGGCCTTCTGGCGCGTGGCCACGCCCACCAAGGTGTGGTACGAGTGGGCGGTGACGTCGCCGGCGTGCTCCGCCCTCCACAACCCCACGGGGCGCTCGTACACCATCGGCCTGTGAGGGACGGACGCACGGACGGACGGACGGAGGGACGGACACAATAAAGCTGCTCTGAGCGAGCCCCGCGTGGTTCTTGGGGGGAAAAAAGGGGATTTTGGGGGAGAAAAAGGGGATTTTGGGAAAAAAAAGGGATTTTGGGGAAAATAAAGGGAATTTTGGGGGAAAATAAAGGGAATTTTGGGGGGAAATAAAGGGAATTTTGGGGGGAAATAAAGGGAATTTTGGGGGAAATAAAGGGAATTTTTGGGGGAGAAAAAGGGAAGTTTGGAGGGGGGAAAAGGGAATTTTGGTGGGAAAAGGGGGATTTTGGGGAAAATAAAGGGAATTTTGGGGAAAAAAGGGGATTTTGGGAAAAAAAGGGATTTTGGGGAAAATCTGGGAATTTTGGGGGGAAAATAAAGGGAATTTTGAGGGGAAAATAAAGGGATTTTGGGGGAAAACA
>NW_024520973.1:0-1832 GCF_017590135.1 Pyrgilauda ruficollis | reverse complement strand
GAAAAAAAGAAAATTTTGGGGGGAAAAAAAGGGAATTTTGGGGAAGAAAAGGGGAATTTGGGGAAAATAAAGGGAATTTTGGGGGAAATAAAGTGAATTTTGGGGGGGGGAAAAAGGGAATTTTTGGTGGAAAAAGTGGGATTTTGGGGAAGAAAAGGGAATTTTGGGGGGAAAAAAAAGGAATTTTGGCAGGAGAAAAAGGATTTTTTTTGGGAAAATAAAGGGAATTTTGGGGAAAATAAAGATAATTTTAGGGGAAAATCTGGGAATTTTGGGGGGAAAAAGGGAGTTTTAGGGAAAAACCCAGGAATTTTGGGGAAAAGAAAGGGAATTTTGAGGACAAAATGAGAATTTTGGGGAGGAAAAAGGAAATTTTGGGGAAAACCTGGGAAATTTGGGGGAAAGAAGGGAATTCTGGGGGAAAAAATCAGGGAATTTTGGGGGGGGAAATAAATTTTGGGGGAAAATCTGGGAATCTTGGGCGGAATAAAGAGAATTTTGGGGGAAAGAAAGGGAATTTTGGGGAAGAAAAAGGGGGTTTTAGGGAAAAACCCAGGAATTTTGGGGAAAAGAAAGGGAATTTTGAGGACAAAATGAGAATTTTGGGGAGGAAAAAGGAATTTTTTTGGGAAAACCTGGGAAATTTGGGAAAAAGAAGGGAATTCTGGGGGGAAAAATCAGGGAATTTTGGGGGGGGGGAAGAAATTTTGGGGGAAAATCTGGGAATCTTGGGCGGAATAAAGAGAATTTTGGGGGAAAGAAAGGGAATTTTGGGAAACATCTGGGAATTTTGAGGTAAAAAAAGGAATTTTTAGGGAAAAAAAGGAAATTTTGGGGCATCTGGGATGGGAAAAATTAAAAAAAAATCTTGGATTTTGGGAAATTTGGGTGGGAAAATGAGGATTTTTTGGGGGAAAAGGGAATTTTGGGAGAAAAATCGTGGGGTTTTGGGGGTAAAGTGAAATTATGGGGGAAAAGTTGGAATTTTGGGGAAAAAATGGGGATTTTTGGAGAAAAATCCTGGGAACGGAGGAGATTTGAGACCGGTTTGGGGCAAAATTGCGGATTTTTGGTCAAAACCCTCCAAAATCTTTAGAAAATGAGGTGGCTTTGGAGCAGACCCAGAAAATCCGAGCTAAATGAGGGATAACCGGGAAAATTTGGATAAAAATAGAATTTGGGGTAATTTTGGGTCATTTTTATCTCTTTTGCCCCCCCCCCCCAAGAGCTGCTGTGTTTTAGGCACCTCAAATCCCTCCCTCGCGCCCCCGCCGCCTCCTGCACTTCCCCCGGCGCGTTTCAATCCCATTTCCCAGGTTTTTTTCCCAAAATTTCCTTTTTTTGGCGTTTTTTGGCCTCCGCGTTTCCTCGCTACTCGAGCGCAGGCTTCGCAGGCCGCGCTAGGCCGCGTTGCTATGGCGACAACGCAGCGGGAAGGGGCGGGGCGCACCCCGTCCTCCCTCGGCCAATCACCGCGCGCGTCTCATCCACCAATGCGCCGCGCCGACACTTTGATGCTTTGCCACCAATCAGCGCCGCCGCGCTTTGACTGACAGCTGCGAGAACCAATCGGAAAGCAGCAAGGCTTGGTTGCAGCCAATAGGAGCGCGGAGGGGGCGGGGCGCGCGGCGCGGGCAGGGCGAAAAAGGAGGGGGGAAGGTTCTGGAGGCCGCCGCCATCTTTGCCGCCGCGTCCGGGGCCGCCGCCGCCGCCGCCGCCGCTGCTTCGGAGCTCAGGGGGGGCCGGTAAGAGCGGCAGCGCTGTCGCGACATGACGTCAGAGCACCCAGCGCCGTGACGTCGCGGTTGGGGCGGCGGGGGGCGCGGGGGGAG
>NW_024520972.1:0-233 GCF_017590135.1 Pyrgilauda ruficollis | reverse complement strand
CTCTACCCAGACTGGTGTATCCGTGAGTCAATTGAGCTTGAGGATAGGGCACTCTTCAGTGGCCGGACCTAAAAATTTTGAGGGGCAAGAAGATCCAATTTTGCCCCCCACAAGATGAACTTAGAGTTTAAAACAAATGGGCATACTGAAGCTAATTGCCCATTTGGCCCCGTAATTTGTACTATGCTCTTCAATTTTCTAGCCAGTTGGGAGCCCCCAACACCTAAAACTGA
>NW_024520971.1:0-233 GCF_017590135.1 Pyrgilauda ruficollis | reverse complement strand
AATTTGTGAAATAGAATGAAGAGTCTCTTCTTTTGCACCCGGAGGACATCTAGAAAGCTGGTGAAAGGGCTGCAAGGCACGTCCCATGAGGAGGGCTCTGGGCTTGTCTGGTTTGGTGGAAGAGAAGGCTGGGGGGAAACCTCAGTGTTCTCTAGCAGCTTCTGGAGGGGGTAAAGGCGAGGGGGAGCTCTTCTCCCTGGGATCCAAGTGACAGGATGCATGGGAAGGGTTCA
>NW_024520970.1:0-233 GCF_017590135.1 Pyrgilauda ruficollis | reverse complement strand
GGGAGGATTTTGAAGATGTTTGAGGGGGGATTTTAGGTGGCTTTTGCGGGGATTTGAAGGAGGATTTTGGGGAGATTTGAGGGAAGATTTTGGGGAGGTTTAAGGGAGGATTTTGGGGTGGGTTGAGGGAGGACTTTGAGGGTGGATTTTAGGTGGCTTTGGAAGGGGTTTGAAGGAAGATTTTGGGAGGATTTTGGCGGGGGTTTGAGGATTTTGGAGGAATTTTGGAGGGG
>NW_024520969.1:0-233 GCF_017590135.1 Pyrgilauda ruficollis | reverse complement strand
ACACCGCCACCCCCTTTTGGCACCGGGACCCCCGTTTGTCACCGGGACACCGGGACCACTCTTTTGTCCCCCCGGGGAGTGAAGAGGACCCCAGGTTTGTCACTAGAACCCCCCCGTTTGTCACCGGGACCCCCAGTTTGTCACCAGGACCCCCCCAGTTTGTCACCGGGACCCCCCTTTTTTCACCGGGACCCCCATTTGTCACTGGGACCCCTTTTGTCCCCCTGCCCCCA
>NW_024520968.1:0-233 GCF_017590135.1 Pyrgilauda ruficollis | reverse complement strand
AAAAATACAAATATATTTTAAAAATTAACATGAAAGCGTTGCTAATACTAAAAATATTAAAAATATTTTTAAATTAACCCTTTCCTCTCCAGTGAATTTTCTCTTAAAATACGAAAAATATTAATATGAAGGATATTACAAAATTCAAAAAAATTTTAAAACCTAAATATATTAACATTAAAATACTAAAATGAAGATATTAAAATAGTAACAACATTAAAAATGAAATATCA
>NW_024520967.1:0-233 GCF_017590135.1 Pyrgilauda ruficollis | reverse complement strand
TGTTTTGGTAATTCCAACTCAGTTGTTCAGAGAAACAAGTGCTGTGAACACGGTGTGCAGAAACGTGGTCAAAGGCTGCTCATTCCAGATGAGCATTGCTTTCCAAAGCACTGTGAGATCTTTCTGTGCCTTTATAAGAGTAAATACAAAAAGCTCCCTTTCCGTGGCACAACACGTGTTCCATGCTCCCCACTTTTCAAGCCAAGTGAACCAGCCCCTGTGAAGAGCCTGAG
>NW_024520966.1:0-233 GCF_017590135.1 Pyrgilauda ruficollis | reverse complement strand
AGCGGTAACATTGATGACCACCCAACCAGAAAAGGTGCCAACTGGAATAAAGGGACCAATCATCATTGATGGACAACCTATGGGAGCTTTGCTTCTGGGACAGTCATCGGCCACCATGCTGGGATTATTTAACTGGGGTAATAGAAGCTGATTATACGGGGGAAATTTGTGTCATGGTACATACTCCTTTTCCACCGATACAAATCGAGAAAGGACAAAGGATAGCCCAATTG
>NW_024520965.1:0-233 GCF_017590135.1 Pyrgilauda ruficollis | reverse complement strand
ATGTATGTATATAAAAGGTGTTTAATAGGAATTGAATAAATTCAAAATACATGCTTTAACCACCTCTTATTTTTCATGTTTTGAAATGGATAAACTTTGTCCCTATTTTCCTCAGCTCTTGATAAGGCCCAGCCCAAACACAGTTCAGCTGAAGTAGGAAGCTGCGGAAAATGACACTGGCTAAGTTTGGATACAAGCCATGGCCACCCATTTCCTATAGTGGTGCTATAGCT
>NW_024520964.1:0-233 GCF_017590135.1 Pyrgilauda ruficollis | reverse complement strand
CACGGCGGCACCCGCAGCCCCGCGGCCGAGGGCAGGGCCGCACCCGCTTCCACCCGAGCGCCAAGCACACAGCGCCGCCGCCGAGGAGCCGCCGCCACCCCGCTCCGCCGGCTCGGCCGCGCTCCGCGCCTCAGCGGGCGGCCATGGCCGCGTCACTGCCGGGTCACGGCGCCGGAAGGCGCGGGCGGCTCCGCAGGGCTGCGGCGGCGCGGGCGGGCGCGGGACACACAGAC
>NW_024520963.1:0-233 GCF_017590135.1 Pyrgilauda ruficollis | reverse complement strand
GAATTCCTCTGCACAGGGCTTGGATGCACTTTCCAGATGGACTCAAGCTTTGGAGTCTGTTCCTGGAGATGATGAAGCGATTCTCTCTCGGTGGCAATTGGCAGGCCCAGGTCCCTGAGCATCAAAGAAAGAAAGCCAGAAAACAGCATTTAGGAAAGCCAGCACTAGAATTCAGAGCCTTTGCACACTTCTTTAGTATGGGGGAAGGGGTTATTCCTGGGCAATGCAACTTT
>NW_024520962.1:0-3045 GCF_017590135.1 Pyrgilauda ruficollis | reverse complement strand
AAATTCTTAAAAAAGGCATAGCTTTAAAACCCCTACTTTTCCCCTTTTATTTCCGTCTCAAAATAGCATGTCAATATTACAACAAATTAGCAAACACCTTCTTTTTCATTAATTTATTCATTGCAAAAATTTCCTCTAGCTCCTGCTCCTGCTCCTCATTCAGAATCTATTTTTATGGACATCAGGAACCAAGGAATTTGCAGTGATGTTTATACAGAATATATGAGCAAAACCTTCTTGTTGGGAAAGTTATTAGATAAATTTATAAGAAACCAAGGTTCACTGGGAAAACAGTCAGAATGTTGCTTTTGACTCCAGTATTGATTCATTGAGAATTAAAGTCTGTTCCTGAGTTTAATCCTCCTCCTCTTGCTAGTAAAAACGAGCAGCTGATGTGTGGGTGGCAAGCACAAGGAAAAGATGTGGAGCAGAGGCAGCTATGCTCTGCCATGCGCTGGGACTGAACAGCATTTCCATTAGCAATCCCCAGAAATTCGTGTGTTTATTTTCTGAAGGCTTCAGCTGTGCCTGTGGCTGGGTGTGTGAAAATCCCCTCTGTATGTCACTGTAGCAAGGGCTGGCATGTTCTCAGGTCAGGAAAGCAAACACGCACCTCAAATCCATCTTCCCAGCCGGGGCTAAAATGCAGAATTCCATGAGCAGGGCGAGGGGACCTGCTGCCGTGCAGCGTCAGCAAGAAGGGAGCAGAGGCGTTAATTCAACAGCTCCTTCCTCTCTCAGGATCAGCTTCCAAATCGATGTTGGCCTCCCTGCATATGCATGAGGAAAGATGCAGCAAGGCTTCAGACCTCGCTAGCAAACTGCTGCAACATCAGCATCGGCGGTGGCCGTGGGAGGGTCTGGGCTTGGTGCACCACGGCCCTGGCACTGACCCCTCAGGGTCTCTGAGAGCATCTCCCTTGCAGAGGGGCCCCTGGAGCCCTTCGGTGTCTGCTGGGAGTTCACTCCCCATCAGGCTGAAAGGCTCCTTTTCCCTGTGAGCTTTCCCTGTTCTCTGGGGATGGTGCTGGATTCCCACTTTGCCCCCATGGTCTCTTTCACCGGGCAGTAGCAGCAACAAAAGCCACATGGTTTGCTGCCCCTGTTTAACATCTTTTTCAGGAGAGATCAGGTAGCTGCTGCTTTTTTCCAGTCCTTGCCTCATTTTTAATGGTTTGTGAATGATCCCATTGTGCCCTGCTTGACATACTGAAAGCAGCTGTCTCCAGCAGATGCTGAAGGTGCATCCTCCAAGGAGTGTCAAGCCAACCGTAAAAAGCATTTCTAAGCACCCAATATTGGGAGTAACTTAAAAAAATTTTTTTGCCAGGTTTGGGTGGTTGGTGCAGAACTGAGCAAGGGGGAAGAGTCATGGTGTGTGTTTCTGAATGATCCCAGAAAGCTCTGCTCTGACCCTTCAGATTCAGGGTGTCTGTGTGACCCCACCACAGTACCTGTGAGGATCCAGCTTCCTCAGAGCATTTCTTCACCATTTTGTTCTCAGAATTGTCCTCAGTGTGTAGCCTCCAGCATCACACCCGTGGGAAGGGCGGTGCAGAGGGATTCCTCTCTGCAGTGTGCTTTCTAGTACAGCATCGCTGCTGACACCTGTGGTAGCAGCCAGCTGAGGACTAATGGTTTCCTGCATCTACTTTTAGCATTGTCTGCTGCTATTGTTCACTTTTTGGAAAGGTTCAGCAGCTGGGAATCATTTCAGAGAGTCTGCCTTGCCAGATCCAAGGATATGAGTCCCACTTGCCATTGCCAGGCAGCTTTTAATGGCTAGATATAAAAGCGTTTCTCACCCAAGAGAGAAGTCCCAGATGGTATTTGAGAAAGGCTGGAGATGTGAGGCTTAGGCAGCCACTTGCATGGCCCTTGTGCTCTGGGAGCCCAAGTCTGCAGGGAGATTTGTTGACACTGGTGGTTACATCAGAGCTGGAGCCTGCTCAAGGATGTGTGGCTGTATCCCCTCGGCTCCCAGCGCTGAGCCAGGGAAGCACTGCCTGGCAGGAGATAAATGCTCCTGAGCTGCTCCAGCACCACAGGCACCAGGGGAGTCACTATCTCTTCCTCCTCTTATAGCGAACAATCAAACCAGACACGCCACTGCTTGCGCCCAGTATTTGCGAAAGATGCTGAATGGAGAGGTTTAGAAGGAAAATTCCTGAGATTATCCTCCGAGCAGCATTTTTCCAGCCCGGTGTTAGTCAGAGCTGAATCAGAGGAGTCAGATCCTCTTGGCCCTCTTGGCTCCCAGCCTTTCCAACCCAAGTGCCAGTTAATACTAACACTGCAATGAACTCGGGCTTGCTGTGAGCCGAATCAAACACCCTACCTCAGCCACAAAATAAGCAGGATATTCTTTGGACCGGGGCAGATCAGACACTGTGAAAACATCAGAGCCCTGGCACACAGCTGATGCCTCTGAAAATGACATGCCTTCCCAGTGTCTGATTGCTTGTTTTGAGCTCTGCTGATGAAGATGGATGCAATCAGGGAAGGCGTCCCTGGTGAGCAACAGGGGATATAAAATCAGAAGCCATTTTCCACAACTTGATGGTAAGTACTGTGCAGTTCCTGGATCTAAAGAAAGCAAAGGCTGAGAAATTTCTTGATGTAGTCTCCTATTAGTTTGCTACAGGTCTGTGTCAGAGGTAAGGTTTCAAAAAATCTCCTTTGAGCTTTTAATGGGCCAGAACAAAAACATTTCTTTGCTGCCTACACAGCAATAGGAGAGAAAATGCATGCCACTGTCAAAAAACCAGTCTCCTTTTATTCCTGTGAAACCTTATATCATCTGAGTATGTTTTATGACCAAAACCTCACTGGCTGGAATCTGGCTTTATGGAGCACTAACACACAGTTGTGTCCACACTCTGAGAAATGCTGTTTATCTGCAATGACCATCCTGTGGTATTACCTCTTGTTTAGTTCTTCCACGACCGCTCCAGCAGAGCTTGACGACTGGGTCTGCAGATCAGGCTGTGTAATAATCACTAATAAATCCTGGCATTTTAATGGTGACTGCTCTACTTTGGGTGC
>NW_024520961.1:0-233 GCF_017590135.1 Pyrgilauda ruficollis | reverse complement strand
TTGGGCAAAATGAAAACTCTTCCTGCAAATGCCAACGGGAAAAATCCACACAGGAATGACCTGGCACAAATGAGAGATCATCACATTCCTGCAGCAATCACCTGGAGAGAAAGGCAGAAATTCCAAGCCAGCTGATAGTTTGTGTTGCTGGAGGAAAACTGGTTCTGGATAAATTCATCTTATGCGTTGTGGATTCTTTCCTTCTTTTTTTCTGCCAAGGTTGGGATTAAATG
>NW_024520960.1:0-233 GCF_017590135.1 Pyrgilauda ruficollis | reverse complement strand
ATTCTAGAAGAATATTTTGATGTTTTCTAACAGAACTGGGGTCAGAGGTAGCAAAGGAGAGAAGGAAGAATTTTTGGAGTAGGGAAAATCCAACCATGCTTGGATTCCATTGTTCTAAACCAGGTATATTTGAATTTTTAACCTAAATACTTTGCAAAACACAGGAAAATCAAGTCTGAACAGCTGATCTTTAAATATAAAAATATTTTTAAATGGTTTGTTGAACTAGAGGG
>NW_024520959.1:0-233 GCF_017590135.1 Pyrgilauda ruficollis | reverse complement strand
GGGGGGATTTGGGACTGGAATTGGGATTGGGGGATGGGAATAGGGAAAATGGGGGAATTTGGGGTCGGAAATGGGGAAAAAGGGCTGGAAAATTTGGGTGAGAAAAAATTGGGATCCGAGTGGAAAAAACGGATTTTGGAGGGAAAATTTGGGATTTGGATGGGAAAAGAGGAATTTGGGAGGGAAAATTTGGGATTGGGGTGGGAAAAAATCTGGGTTGGAGCACAAAAAAA
>NW_024520958.1:0-233 GCF_017590135.1 Pyrgilauda ruficollis | reverse complement strand
ACCCCGTTGTTCTCGGCAGGGGGAGGGGGGGTCTCAGAGGCTTTTGGGGGGGGCAGAAGGGGGCGATGGCTCCCCAGGGTGCGAGGGGGTCGCGTGGGGAAGGGGTTGGCTATTGTTCTCCGGGCGGAGGCCGGGGGTTTCCATTGTCCTGGGTGGGGAATGGAGCCGCATTGTTCCGCGGGAGGGGGGCTGGACGGCCGGGAGGGGGGACAAGGGGGGACCGGCCCTCCTCG
>NW_024520957.1:0-233 GCF_017590135.1 Pyrgilauda ruficollis | reverse complement strand
AATTGATTGCTGTTAATTAGCGTTAATTGGGGTTTGTTGCTGCTAATTGGGGTTAATTAATCGCTGTTAATTGAAGTTCGTGGGCGTTAATTGACATTGATTGCTGTTAATTGGGGTTAATTACTGCTAATTGCTCTTAATTACCGGTAATTGGGGTTAATTACAGTTAACTGCCGTTAATTGCTGCTAATTACCATTAATTACTGTTGGGTGGCGTTCATGACAGTTAATTG
>NW_024520956.1:0-233 GCF_017590135.1 Pyrgilauda ruficollis | reverse complement strand
TCCCAAAATTTCCCCCAAAATTCCCTCCCAAAAATTCCCCAAAAATTTCCCTCAAAAACCGTCTCAAAATTCCCTCTAAAAAAATCCCAAAACGTCCCCCAAAAATCCCCAAAATTCTTCCCAAAAAGTCCCCCAAAAAATCCCCAAATTTCCCTCCAAAAACTCCCCTGAAAAATTTCCCAAATTACCCCAAAAATTTCCCTAAAAAAATCCCAAAATTCCCTCGAAAAACC
>NW_024520955.1:0-233 GCF_017590135.1 Pyrgilauda ruficollis | reverse complement strand
TAGAAACCCCCGAAATGGGGATCTGGGAGGGCTCAGCCCATAGGGACCCCCAAGGGACCCCCCCAAAATGGGGATTTGGGGGGGTCTCAGCCCTTCCCTACCCTCAGGGACCCCAAAAATGCAGATTTGGGGGGGTGTTCAGCCCCATAGGGACCCCCTGGGACCCCTTTAGGGAGGGGGGTGACACATTTTGGGGTGCAGGTGACACATTGTGGGGGGGGGGTGACACATTT
>NW_024520954.1:0-233 GCF_017590135.1 Pyrgilauda ruficollis | reverse complement strand
CCAAATTTTCCCAAATTCCCCCAAATTCCCAAGCTGTCCCCAAATTCCCGCGTCCCCTCCCCTCCCTTTGTCCCCTCCCGTCCCCAGACTCCCAAAAATTCCCCAAAATTCCCCAAATTCCTCCCAAATTCCGTGTCCGTGTTTCCCGCGCCCCTCGGTGTCCCCAAACCCCCGAGTGCCACTCGCTGTCCCCAAACCCCCACGTCCCCCGATGTCCCCTCCCTGTCCCCTCC
>NW_024520953.1:0-233 GCF_017590135.1 Pyrgilauda ruficollis | reverse complement strand
TTGGGGGGTTTGACCCAGAAATTTGGGCAGTTCTGACCCAGAAATCCGCAGGGACTGTAACTCATTAATTCGGGGTTTGGTCCGTTCATTTGGGAATATAAATTTGGGATTTAATCCACAGACTTGGGGTTCTCACCCAGATATTTGGGGGGCTTGTAACCCACAGATTTGAGCTTTGTCCCATAAATTTGGGAGGGGTTTCCCCATGAACTTGGGGTTGCCCTATAGATCTA
>NW_024520952.1:0-233 GCF_017590135.1 Pyrgilauda ruficollis | reverse complement strand
GTGGGTGGGAACTGGAAAAAACACAGATGGGAAGTGACAAGGGGCAAGAGCCAAGGTGTCAGGGGTCTGACAGGTCAAGTGCAGAGGTCTCCTGATAGCCCTTGTCTCCATGGGCAAAGACTGGCAGGATCCCAGCCATGATCTGGGATCCCCGAGCTTTAGCCTCTACTGCCTGAGGGAAAACGCCAGCAGAGCACTTGTGCACCTCTGATCCCATCCCAGGCCTGCAAGGT
>NW_024520951.1:0-3035 GCF_017590135.1 Pyrgilauda ruficollis | reverse complement strand
AACTGGGATCAAACTGGGAGGGGACTGCAACCAAACTGGGAGGGACTGGGAGGGGTTTAGGGGTTACTGGTTTATACTGGGATGGACTGGGGTCAAACTGGGAGGGACTGGGATCAAACTGGGGTCAAACTGGGAGGCCTTTGGGGGTGACTGGGCTGTACTGGTTTATACTGGGAGGGGTTTAGGGGTGACTGGTTCGTACTGGTTTGTACTGGGAGGGACTGGGATCAAACTGGGAGGGGTTTAGGGGTGACTGGTTTATACTGGGAGGGGTTTAGGGGTGACTGGTTCATACTGGTTCATACTGGGATCAAACTGGGAGGCACTGGGAGCTCCATTCCCAGCAAAGGGGGCGTGGCTCAGGTTGATTGACAGCTGCCATTGCACTGGCTGCTCCGAGGGGGTGTGGCCACTGCTAAGCCCCGCCCCCTTTGCCGCAGGGGCGGGGCCATAGTGCTGATGTCATCGATCGCCGGGTACCAGCCAATGGCGGTGAGACTGGGTTATACTGGTTTATACTGGTTTGGACTGGGAGGGACTGGGAGGGACTGGGAGGGGTGGAGGGGTTACTGGGATGGACTGGTTTGTACTGGTTTGGGGTTTTCCCTTACTGGTTTGGGGTTTTCCCTTACTGGTTCATACTGGTTTGGGGTTTGGGGTTACTGGTTCATACTGGTTTGTACTGGTTTGGGCTCTGGGAGTTACTGGGAGTTACTGGTTCATACTGGGAGGGGACTGGGCCGTACTGGGATGAACTGGGCTGAACTGGGAGGGGGTTTTTCCTTACTGGGATGAACTGGGAACGCGTTTTCCCTTACTGGTTCATACTGGTTTGGGGTTTGCCCTTACTGGTTTTTACTGGTTTGGGGTTTTCCCTTACTGGTTCGTACTGGTTCGGGCTCTGAGGTCACTGGGCTGAACTGGGAGGGAATTCGTTTGGACTGGGAGGGGCTGGGAGGGAATTAGGAAGGAGTGGGAGGGGCTCTGACCACGCCCACATCATCAAAATGCAAATTAAGTAGGATTTATGCAAATTTATGCAAATTAGGCGGAAGCTAAACATGACTGTGTCAATGCTGATTGGGATTGGGATTTACTGGGAAGGACTGGGAGGGGACTGGGAAGGAGTGGGAGGGGCTCTGACCACGCCCACGGGCCAAAATAATGATATTTATGCAAACCTATGCTAATTAATGCAAATTTATGCTAATTTATACAATGTAGGAGGAAACTAAAAGTGGTTGTGTCAATGCTGATTGGGATTGGGGGGTTACTGGGAGGGGATTGGAAAGGAGTGGGAGGGACTCTGACCACGCCCACATAGGAAAATATGCAAATCTATGCTAATTTATGCAAATTAAACGGGAAATGTAAATGGCTGTCTTAGTGCAGATTGGGATTGGGGGTTACTGGTTTGGACTGGGAGGGAACTGGGAAGGAGTGGGAGGGGCTCTGACCACGCCCACATAGGAAAATATGCTAATCTATGCAAATTTATGCAAATCAGGAGGGAACTAAAAGTGATGTTGTCGACACTGGTTGGTGGTGGGGGTTACTGGTTTGGACTGGGAGGGGCTGGGAGGGGCTCTGACCACGCCCACGGAGCAACATAATGAAATTTATGCAAATCTATGCTAATTTATGCAAATCTATGCAAATTAGATGGAAAATAAGAATGGCTGTGTTAGTGCTGATTGGGGTTGGGGGTTACTGGTTTGGACTGGGAGGGAACTGGGAAGGAGTGGGAGGGGCTCTGACCACGCCCACATCATCAAAATGCAAATTAATGCAACTCTATGCAAATTTATGCAAATTAGGCAGAAACTAAAAGTGGTTATGCCAATGCTGATTGGGATTGGGAGTTACTGGTTTGTACTGGGAGGGGATTGGGAAGGAGTGGGCGGGGCGGTGACCACGCCCACCTCATTAGATATGCATATTTATGCTAATTATATGCAAATTGAAATATCATTGCTCCCATGCAAATGGAGGTCTGCTGATTAGATCTGGGAGGCGCCAGGGGCGGCTCTGGCCCCGCCCACCTCATTGGCATGCAAATCCATGCAGATTTATGCAAATTAGAGGCGAAATAGATCCCCTCCCAGTACAAACCAGTGGCCCCTCCCCCTCCCACTGACCCCTCCCCCTCCCAGTACAAACCAGTGACTCCCAGTTCCTTTCTCTCCTTTATTAATTAACCCCGCTCATTAATTATTCACGCCCCTCCCCCCCGGGGGGCGTGGCCCGCGCTGGCCCCTCCCCCTCCCGTCCCGCGGGAATTTTTTTTTTTTTATTTGGAACCGAAAAACCCCAAAAATTCCCAAATTCACCCCGAAAAAAATGTTAAAATAATACAAAAAAAAAAGAGCGACACGCCCCCAAGCCACGCCCCCTTCATTTGCATAACCCCGCTGGAGGGGGCGGGGCCCGGCCCGCAGCACCATCAATGGGGAAAGGGGCGTGGCCAGGCCGAGGGGGCGTGGCCTAGTGAGTCGGGGGCGTGGTCATGCAAAGTGGGCGTGGCCAGATGAGTCAGTGGGCGTGGCCAGGTGAGTCTGGCTCACCTGCCCGGCTGAGTGGGCGTGTCCAAAATAGCGTCTGGGGGCGTGGCCATGCAATGGGGGCGTGGCCAAGCGAGTCGGGTACTTGTGCATGCAGACTGGGCGTGGCCAGGTGAGTCTGGGGGCGTGTCCATGCAAAGTGGGCGTGTCCAGCTGAGTCAGGGCGTGTCCAATTGAGGCAGGGGCGTGTCCATGCAAAGTGGGCGTGTCTAGCTGAGTCTGGGGGCGTGTCCATATGAGTCAGGGGGCGTGTCCAGCTGAGTCTGGGGGCGTGCCCATGCAAAGTGGGCGTGGTCAGGTGACTCAAGGGGCGTGTCAATGCAAAGTGGGCGTGTCTAGGTGAGTCAGGGGCGTGTCCATACAGGTGGGCGTGTCCATGTAAGTCTGGGGGCGTGTCCATACCAAGTGGGCGTGGTCATCTGAGTCTGGGGGCGTGTCCATGCCATGTGGGCGTGTCCAGCTGAGTCAGGGGGC
>NW_024520950.1:0-233 GCF_017590135.1 Pyrgilauda ruficollis | reverse complement strand
GGATCCAACTGCAGCATTCTCATAAGATTCCTGTAGGATCCTTATAGGATTCCACTGTAGGATTCCTGTAGGATTCAGCTGTAGGATTCCCACAGAATTCCTGTGGGATTCCCATGGCATTCAGCTGTAGGCTTGCCATGGGTTCCAGGTGTAGGATTCCCATAGGATTCCTTGGGGATTCCCAAAGGATTCCTGGGGGATTGCCATAGGATCCAGCTGTAGGATTCTCATAG
>NW_024520949.1:0-233 GCF_017590135.1 Pyrgilauda ruficollis | reverse complement strand
CTGGGGGGAGATTCCTGGGAAAAGGGGAGGAGAATCCCGGGAAATGGGGGCAGATGTTCCCAGGAAAACGGGGGGATGTTCCCAGGACAAGGCAGGGCTCGGTACCAGAGCCATTCCCAGGCCATTCCCAGGATCTCTCAGGACATTCCCAGGATACATTCCCAGGATTTGTCCCCCCACTCACCCGCGCACGCGCTGGGCGCTCTCGGGCCATTCCCAGGCCATTCCCAGGC
>NW_024520948.1:0-233 GCF_017590135.1 Pyrgilauda ruficollis | reverse complement strand
CCTTTTTATTGAGGGCCAGCCCAACAAGTAGGCACAAAGTCACAGTCTATTTCTACAGTCAAGTGATGGAGCTTGGCAATATCAGACAATGATTCCCACTGGAGTGAAGAGCAGATTTGTCATGGTCAGGTCTCCCTTTTAAAACATGGCAGGTGAACAGGCCAGGTAGGTCATGGCACAGGGTGGAATAGATCTCCTATGCCACGTGATAAAAAAGGTGATGTGAGCAAAGT
>NW_024520947.1:0-233 GCF_017590135.1 Pyrgilauda ruficollis | reverse complement strand
CCCCGCCCCTCCCCCCAGGCGGTTTTGTCCCTTTTTAGAAATAAAGAAAATTCGCTTGAGCCCAGGGCGGCCTCGGGTGCTGTTTTTGGGTTAAAACCGGGTTTAAAAAGCGTTTGGGGGGGTTAAAACCGGATTTACGGAGTTAAACCCGGCTTAAAGCGGGGCTGGAACTGGGTCTGGGGGGTTAAAATTTCCCTTAGGGGGTTAAACTCGATCTGGGGGGGTTAAACTTG
>NW_024520946.1:0-233 GCF_017590135.1 Pyrgilauda ruficollis | reverse complement strand
GGTGGGGTCCGCTCGGTGAGGGGGGGGACAGCGCGGGACCCTCCCCCTCATCTCGGGGGGACGTCCCGGGTACCCCCCGTGTGACTTTGGGGAGGGGTCACTGACCCCTGTCATGTGACTTTGAGGGGGTCATTGTCCCCCCCCACCACCCCCCATGTGACTTGGGGGCGGGGTCAATGTCCCCCCATGTGACCTTAGGGGGTTTCACTGCCCCCACCCCCTCCGTGACCCTC
>NW_024520945.1:0-233 GCF_017590135.1 Pyrgilauda ruficollis | reverse complement strand
CCCACCCCCCGCCAGCATCTTAACTCTAGGGGCACCTAAATTGAGATGTATGCAACTGATGGGATGACCAGTTCAAGGAAAGAAAAGAAAACAACAATTTGTACAATTCCTGCATTACAGTACTGTTGCATGTACAGGACAGGGATGGACATATGACAACTGAACACTCCTTTCTCCTTTAGATGGGGAAAAAAAGACATGAAAGTGTATTAATGAGTAATTATTGGCAAAAA
>NW_024520944.1:0-233 GCF_017590135.1 Pyrgilauda ruficollis | reverse complement strand
CAATCATCTCATTACCCATCTATAACAGGGGGGGGCTCAAATTTGGGGGGGGGGGCGACCCCAAATTTAGGGTTTTTTTAAAGGAAGGGGTCAGAAATTGGATGCTCTGAGCTAAAAATAGCCCGGGGGGGAGGGGTGGGGCAGGGTGGGCATCCCAACCCTTCCCCCCACCCCAAAAAATAGGGGGAGCAGGGGTGCCAATGACAATTTGGGGGGTGGGGGTGTTGTGCTTC
>NW_024520943.1:0-233 GCF_017590135.1 Pyrgilauda ruficollis | reverse complement strand
AAAAAAACTATAAATTAATAAATAAATAACTCAAAGACGTTGAAAAAACACTTTTTTACTTGCTTTCAAACTGAAAAGTTGAAGTGCTAAATTGCAAACTTTGCTGTGATTTAAGTTGACCTTTCTCAAGAGCTTGCAGGGATAAGCAGAAAAAGCCACCTGATTTAAAATGTTGAACCCAAAGTGATGACTCAACCTGATATGATTTTTGCCTGGTTTTCTATTTTTGTGAA
>NW_024520942.1:0-233 GCF_017590135.1 Pyrgilauda ruficollis | reverse complement strand
CACGGCTCGGCCCGGCCCGGCCCGGCGCGCACTTACTCCGCGGGGCCTCCGGGGCGGCAGCGCGGGCCCGGCGGCTCCCCAGGAGCGGCGCCCGGCGGTAAGTTTCGAGGAGCGCGGAGCCGCGCTTGGCGGGGAGGGGTTTCGGGGAGGCGGCGGCGAGAAAACTTCCCTGGAGCGGCTCGACCGCCTCCTCCGCCTCCTCCCGCTACCGCCGCCGCCGCCTCGCCCGGCGG
>NW_024520941.1:0-233 GCF_017590135.1 Pyrgilauda ruficollis | reverse complement strand
AGATGCTGCCTCACCTTGTTCTCCCTGAAGCTGGGTTTGAAAGGATGGTTTGGCAGACTGGAATGGCTTTGGAACCGCTTGAGGAAGGAAAGGACGGCTTTGGGAATTCCTTGGGACTGGAAATGGTGGATTTTGGATTTCATTGGGGTTTCAGAGGATGGCTTTTGGTGAGGGTTAGAAAGGATGGTTTTTGGAATTCCTTTGGGTTTGAGAGGATGGCTTTGGGATTTCAT
>NW_024520940.1:0-2977 GCF_017590135.1 Pyrgilauda ruficollis | reverse complement strand
CACCCAAAATTTGGATTTATGTTTTTAAAATTTGGGTTTTTTGCCACATAATCAGGATTTTTCCCAACTAAAATTGGGATTTCCTCCCCAAAATTTGGGGTTTTTTCACCCAAAATTTGGGTTTTTTCCCCAAAATTGGATTTATTCCCCCAAAATTGGGATTTTTTCCCCCAAAATTTGGGGGATTTTTTCCAAAATTTGGGTTTTTCCCCCCCCAAAATTGGGGTTTTTTCCTCCAAAATCAGGGTTTTTTCACCCAAAATTGGGGTTTTTTTCCCAAAATTGGGTTTTTTTCCCCCGAAATTGGATTTATCCCCCCAAAATTGGGATTACTCCCCCAAAATTTGGGTTTTTCCCCCAAAATTGGATTTATTCCCCCAAAATTGGGATTTATTCCTGCAAAAATTGGGGGTTTTTTCCAAAATTGGGGGTTTTTTCCCCCAAAATTTGGATTTTTTCCCCCAAAATTGGTTTCCAAAATTTGAGGTTTTTTCCCCCAAAATTGGATTTATCCCCCCAAAATTGGGATTACTCCCCCAAAATTTGGAGTTTTTTCCCCCAAAATTTGGATTTTTTCCCCCAAAATTGGATTTATTCCCCAAAAGATTTGGTTTTTTCTTCGCAAAATTGGGGTTTTTCCACCCAAAAATTGGTTTTTATTCCCCCAAAATTTGGGGGGTTTTTTCCAAAATTGGGGTTTTTTTCACCCAAAATTGGGTTTTTTTCCCAAAATTTGGGATTTTTTCCCCCAAAATTGGATTTATTCCCCAAAAAATTTGGGTTTTTTCACTGCGAAAATGGGGAAAAAAATGGACTCAAAATCCCCAAAATCCGCAAAAATGGGGAAAAGTGGACAAAAAATCCCCAAAATCTGCAAAAATGGGGAAAAGTGGACAAAAAATCCCCAAAATCTGCAAAAATGGGGAAAAAAAAACGGACTCAGAAGCCCCAAAATTTGCAAAAATGGGGAAAAATGGACGAAAAATCCCAAAAATCTGGGAAAGTGGACTCAAAAAAACCCCAAAATCTGCAAAAAACGGATTCAGAAACTCCAAAATCCGCAAAAATGGGGAAAAGTGGAAAAAACACCCCAAAATCTGCAAAAATGGGTAAAAATGGACAAAAAAGACCCCAAAATCTGCAAAAATGGGGAAAAAAACGGACTCCGAAACCTCAAAATTTGCAAAAATGGGGAAAAAAACGGACTCAGAAACCCCAAAATTTGCAAAAATGGGGAAAAATGGACGAAAAATCCCCAAAATCTTCGTTTTTTTTGGGGCAGAAAACGGAGCTTGAGACCCCAAAATCTGCAAAAATGGAGAAAAATGGACAAAAAAACCCCAAAATCTGCATTTTTGGGGAAAAAAAACGGACTCAGAAACCCCAAAATTTGCGAAAATGGGGAAAAAAAACGGACTCAGAGACCCCAAAATCCGCAAAAATGGGGAGAAATGGACGAAAAATCCCCAAAATCTGCGAAAATGGGGAAAAAAATGGACTCAAAAACCCCAAAATCCGCAAAAATGGGGAAAAAATGGACGAAAAATCCCCAAAATTTTCGTTTTTTTGGGGCAGAAAACGGAGCTTGAGACCCCAGAATCTGCAAAAATGGAGAAAAATGAACAAAAAGCCCCAAAATCTGCGAAAATGGGGGAAAATGGACTTAAAAATGCCAAAAACTTCATTTTTGGGGTAGAAAACGGAGCTTGAGACCCCAAAATCTGCAAAAATGGAGAAAAATGGACAAAGAAACCCCAAAATCTTCGTTTTTGGGGAAGAAAATGGACATGGAGGCCCCAAAATTTCGTTTTTGGGGCCAAAAATGGAGCTGGAGACCCCAAAATCTGCAAATTTGGGGAAAAAATGGACAAAAAACCCCCAAAAATCTGCAAATTTGGGGGGAAAAAATGGACAAAAAAACCCCAAAATCTTCATTTCTGTGGTGAAAATGGAGCCTGGAGCCCCAAAAATTTCGTTTATGAAGAAAAGAATGGACCCAAAAACCCCAAAAACGGAGCTGGAGACCCCAAAAATTTCCACTTTTGGGGCCAAAAATGGAGCTGGAGACCCCAAAATCTGCAAATTTGGGGAAAAAATGGACTCAAAACCCCCAAAAATCTGCAAATTTGGGGTAAAAATGGAGCTGGAGACCCCAAAATCTGCATTTCTGAGGAAGAAACGGACTCAAAAACCCCAAAATGTTCATTTTTGGGGAAAACACGGACTCAAAAATGCCAAAATCTTCATTTTTTGGAGCAAAAAATGGACTCAGAAATCCAAAAATCAGCAAATTTGGGACAAAAATGGACTCAAAAACCCCAAAATCGTCGTTTTTTGGAGCAAAAAATGGACTCAAAAACCCCAAAATCTGCAAATTTAGGACAAAAATGGACCCAAAATCTTCATTTCTGAGGAAAAAAATAAACTCAAAAAGCCCAAAATCGTCATTTTTTGGAGAAAAAAGGGACTCAAGGACCCCAAAATTTCATTTTTGGGGCAGAAAATGGAGTTTGGAGACTTCAAAAATTTCATTTTTTGGGGAAAAAAGTGACTCGGAGACCCCAAAATTTTCATTTTTGGGGCCAAAAACGGAGCTGGAGACCCCAAAATCTTCGTTTCTGACGAAAAAATGGACTCAAAAACCCCAAAAATTTCCAATTTTGGGGAAAAAACGGAGCCTGAGACCCCAAAAATTTCATTTTTTGGATAAAAAATGGACTCGGAAACCCCAAAATCTTCATTTTTTTGGAGAAAACGGAGGCAGAACCCCCAAAAATTCACCTGGAGACCCCAAAAATTCCGTTTTTGGGGCAAAAAATGCACCTGGAGACCCCAAAATTTCGTTTTTGGGGACGAAAACGGAGCCTGAGACCCCAAAATTTCGGTTTTTTGGAGCAAAAACCGGACTCGGAAACCCCAAAACCGGACCTGAAAAACCCAAAAAAATTTCGTTTTTGGGGAAAAAATGGAGTCAAAA
>NW_024520939.1:0-233 GCF_017590135.1 Pyrgilauda ruficollis | reverse complement strand
GGGATTTGGGGATTTTGGAGATTTCATGGATTTGGGATGGGATCCGGGATCAGATTTCGAGATTTGGGCTCAGATTTGGGGATTTAGGGTCAGGTTTAGGATTAGATTTGGAATCGGATTTTGGGATTTAGGATCAGATTTGGGATTTAGGCTCAGATTGGGGATTCAGGGTCAGATCTGGGGATTTGGGCTCAGATTTAGGCTCCAGGCTGAGCTCTGGGATTTGGGCTCAG
>NW_024520938.1:0-233 GCF_017590135.1 Pyrgilauda ruficollis | reverse complement strand
CCCACCCCAAAACGCACCGCAACACATGACTACGGGAGGCCAACCCAGAGCTGCAGAGGATCCTGAGGGGCACCCATGGCCTGCCCATGCCAGGCGCCAAGTCCTCCTCAAGAGCACTGATCTACTTCTAAAAGCAGAACTGCTGAGCAGATCCTCAAAGGAAATTGTTTTTCTGTTTAATCTGGATTGGTTCAGGGGCAGAATTTCAGCAAGGAAGCTCTGACTGAAGAAGA
>NW_024520937.1:0-233 GCF_017590135.1 Pyrgilauda ruficollis | reverse complement strand
GGGGGGGGGGGGGGGGGGGGGGTTCTTCAGAATCCTCTTGAACAGTTTCCCAAAAGACTTGTTTCTTCACACAGTTACACAAAATAAAGCAAAGGCTGCCAGCATTTCTCAGGTCAGCAGTGGTAGCATAAACTTGCTGCATTTAAGTGTGAATAAATCTGTGTGATGTAAGAGGATGCACCAGGTGCATATATTTCATATAGAAACAGATAAATGTAAGTATAAAATAAAAT
>NW_024520936.1:0-234 GCF_017590135.1 Pyrgilauda ruficollis | reverse complement strand
GGATGGCGGGGAGGGGGTGGAGGGCACCCAGGAGGGCTGGGGATGGCGCTTACCTGTCGTACTGGTACTGGCTGAGGCTGTGATCGTACGGGTAGTAGGCAGCCGCCGGGGCGATGCCCGCATGCGCAGAGCCGCTCCCGTCCTTGGCGTCCAAACTGTTCTGCAGGAGACGCCGCGGGCCGCCCTCAGCCCCGCCGCCGGGAGAGCCCGGCCCCCGCCCGGCCCCCGCCCGGC
>NW_024520935.1:0-234 GCF_017590135.1 Pyrgilauda ruficollis | reverse complement strand
AAAAAAAAAAAAATCCACCTTTGCCCGTCTTTTCTGGGATGGGGGAGGATCAGAGAATCCCACAGAGCTGCCTCCTGAATTTTCTTCTGGAGAAACAACTCCCTGGCAATTCCTCTTCCCAAAATCTCTCTCCAAAAACCCTTGGGAATGACCCTGAATTGCTCTTTGCTTCATGAAACCCATCCCAAAAAGCCAGGACTATATTTGGATATTTCCAGCTGGGCCTAAATACTC
>NW_024520934.1:0-234 GCF_017590135.1 Pyrgilauda ruficollis | reverse complement strand
CCCGCCCCGGTGCCCGCGGTCACCCTTTAACCCCCCATTAACCCCTCCCAGCCCGCGCCGGTGCCCGCGGTCACCCTTCCTGCCGGCGCACTCGATGTCCAGGCTCAGCAGCCTCAGGGGGGGCAGCCCCAGCCAGGGCCCCTCGGGGGGGTGACCCCGCAGCCCCCCCCAGGCGGCGTCGGCCTCCAGCTGGCACAGGGTGGCTTTGGGGGGGTCCCCGGGGGGGTCCCCGGG
>NW_024520933.1:0-234 GCF_017590135.1 Pyrgilauda ruficollis | reverse complement strand
GGCCGGGGGCAGGGGGCGGGGCGGCGCGCGCGGGCGGGCGGGATTATTATGGGCTGTGGGCGCCGCCGCCGCCGCTGAGGGGGAGCAGCAAGATGGAGCTGTCTGCAGTGGGGGAGCGCGTCTTCGCCGCCGAGTCCATCATCAAGCGCCGCATCCGAAAGGTGAGGTGCCGCCCCCACTGGGGCTGCGGGACCCCCCCCTCAACCTCGGTCCTCGCTGCCGGGCCCCGGCCGC
>NW_024520932.1:0-234 GCF_017590135.1 Pyrgilauda ruficollis | reverse complement strand
CCGCCCCCCCCGGCTGCTTTTTTTGGGGGGGCCCTGCCTTGATTGACCTCTCTGTTTCCCCATGGCTGTGCTTTGGCTGCGCTGTCACGGCGAGGGGTGGCCCAGGTAAGCGCCTCGGGGCCCCCCAAAATCTGCTCCGGCCCCCCCAGGCTCCGGCCACCCTGGAAAGTTTGGAATGAAGCTGCGCCCCTCCCCAAAAATTCCCTGAATCCCCCCCCCCCCCCCCAAAAAAAA
>NW_024520931.1:0-234 GCF_017590135.1 Pyrgilauda ruficollis | reverse complement strand
GATGCTCCCTGATGCCTCAGGAGTGGTGTCATGTGCACTTACCTCTGTCAAGTGGCACCTGGTATAGATTCTCCCACATTCAGGATGCCATTCTTTTCTATAAAGAGTTTTATAAAAATCTCATCAAAAAAGGCTTTGAGTAAAAGCAGCATCTTATGCAAAATGATTATTTTTGGTGGAAGATGTGGATGTCATCCTGAATCTACAGTGATGAGCTTTCAAGAAGCATCATCT
>NW_024520930.1:0-234 GCF_017590135.1 Pyrgilauda ruficollis | reverse complement strand
TGAATTTGGGGTTTTTTGGGCTCCCTCCCTCTCTCCGCAGGTTCCGGAGCGGCCGCCGGCGGAACGTTCCGGAAAGATCCCGAAATTCCCGGAGCTGCTCTGGGCCCCCCCTTGGGCCCCCCAATTCCCGATTTTCTGAGCGGCTTTCCCAAAATCCCCGAGTTTCACCCCAAAATTTGGGATTGTCCTGAGGGGAAAACCCCAAACATTGAGGAAAAAACCCCCAAAAATTGG
>NW_024520929.1:2550-3039 GCF_017590135.1 Pyrgilauda ruficollis | reverse complement strand
CCCCCCCCATTTTTGGGGTCCCCCCCAACCCCTGCTGTGTTGTCGCCGTCCCCAGCTCGGGCTGGACATGGAGGAGCTGCAGGAGATCGAGGAGGACGCGGGGCTGGGCAATGGTGGCCTGGGGCGGCTGGCAGGTGCGGGGGGTGACAGCGGGGGGGGGTCCCCAAAGGGGATGGAGGGGACCCCGCCCTGTCCGTGGTCCCCACAATGTCCCCGTTGTCCTCCCCGACCCCCGGGATGTCTCTGATTGTCCCCAGGATTGTCCCCGGTGTCCCCCACCCCCCGGGGTGGTCCCGTCCCCCCCTGGGCGCTCCGTGTCCCCAATGTCCCCGGTGTCTCTGATTGTCCCCAGGATTGTCCCCGGTGTCCCCCCCCCCCCCGGGATGCTCCTGTCCCCCCATGGTGTTCCCAATGTCCCCGGTGACATCTCCCTGCCCCCCAGCCTGTTTCCTGTCCTCCATGGCCCCCCCCGAGCCCCCAGTGTCCCTG
>NW_024520929.1:0-1151 GCF_017590135.1 Pyrgilauda ruficollis | reverse complement strand
CACACAGGTGTCACACACACAGGTGTCACACACAGGTGTCACACACAGGTGTCACACACACACAGGTGTCACACACACACACACAGGTGTCACACACAGGTGTCACATGCAGGTGTCACACGCTGACCACACCTGCACACAGGTGAGGATGTGCAGAGGTGCGGGGGGGGCTCTGTGTGTCGGGGGGTCCCTTGCACGCGCGCGTGTCACCCGCAGGTGGTGCTGGCCCTGCCCTATGACACACCTGTCCCCGGCTACCGCAACAACACGGTCAACACGCTGCGCCTGTGGTCAGCCCGCGCCCCCAACGACTTCAACCTCAAGGACTGTGAGTGCCCCGACCCCAAATCCGCCCCTGAACCCCAAAATCCGCCCCTGAACCCCAAAATCCATCCCTGAACCCCAAAATCCACCCCTGAAGGGGGAGAACCCCAGTTTTTCAAAGGGAAGGGGTTCGGGGGGGGCTGTTTCGGGGTCTCACCGGGGGGCACCCCCAGTTTTTCGAGGGCAAGGAGCTGCGGCTGAAGCAGGAATATTTCGTGGTGGCCGCCACGCTCCACGACATCGTCCGGCGCTTCAAATCCGCCAAATTCGGCAGCCGCGACCCCGTGCGGAAATCCTTCGAGAGCTTCCCCGACAAGGTGAACCCCGAAACCCCCCGGGGGGAGCCCCCCAAAACCCCCCTCTGCGACCCCCCCTGACCCCTCCCCGGCCGCGCAGGTGGCGATCCAGCTGAACGACACCCACCCCTCGCTGGCCATCCCGGAGCTGATGCGGATCCTGGTGGACGAGGAGCACCTGGCATGGGACCAGGTGGGGTTGGGGGGCACATCAGGGCCCCCCCAAACCACAGGGGGGTGTCCCCAAAACCCCCGAGAGGGCTCCACGCCCGGCTAGCTCGGTTGGTGAGACTGAATCTCAGGGTCGTGGCTTCGTGCCCCACGTTGGGCGCCAATTGTTGCTGTTTGTTTGGGGGTCCCCGGGGAGTCCTGGGGGTCCCCTAAAATGTAAATTGGCTGGTAGCAAGAGGCAGGCAAGGAGACCCCACACGGCTTCTGAGGGTGCTGATTGGATGAGGGTTTATTGGGGGTCCCACCCCCGGGAGCAGCAGGGGGAGGGAGGCAGAGAGAGGGAGAGCCTGGGGAGAGAAG
>NW_024520928.1:0-234 GCF_017590135.1 Pyrgilauda ruficollis | reverse complement strand
AGAGTGAGGCAGGGAACCCCCCAGGAATCCCCCAGGCTGATGCAGAGACCCCCAGACTGACCCAGGGACCCCCAGGAATCCCCCAAATCAACCCAGAGACCCCCAAGGAATCCCCCAAAACTACCCCCCAGACCCCAAATCTGCCCCATAGCTCACACAAACCACCCCATAAACCCCAAAACCACCCCTAAAACCCCCCAAACCACCTGATAAATCCCCAAAACCACCCCAAAC
>NW_024520927.1:0-234 GCF_017590135.1 Pyrgilauda ruficollis | reverse complement strand
CTGTTGTCTAAAAATAAGTTTGCTACTTATATCTTGATATAAAGCTTTCTTCAATCTTGTACTCACTTCACAAATGTGAGCCAAATACCACAAATTCAAGATAAAGCCAGAAGTGTACACATTCAGATTGAAAATGAATCCTCTTTCTGCAAGGTATGGAGTCCTTTTCTCAAGCTGACAATTAGTTCAGTCAGTGGACTCATAGAATCACAGAATATTCTGAATTAGAAGGGA
>NW_024520926.1:0-234 GCF_017590135.1 Pyrgilauda ruficollis | reverse complement strand
GGCAGGTGAGGGGCAGGTTTGGGGCAGGGGAGGGGCAGGTGAGGAGCAAATTTTGGGCAGTTTTGGGACGGTTTTTGGGGCAGGTTTGGGCAGGGTTTTGGGGCAGAATCGGGCAGGGTTTTGGGGCAGGTTTGGGCACATTTTTGGGGCAGTTTTGAGCACGTTTTTGGGACAGATTCGGGCAGGATTTTGGGGCAGTTTTGGGCACATTTTTGGGGCAGTTTTGGGGCAGTT
>NW_024520925.1:0-234 GCF_017590135.1 Pyrgilauda ruficollis | reverse complement strand
ATTTTTATTTAAAATTTGCTTTAATTTTTTAATTTCCACACAGATGCATTATGTGCAGGACAAGTTGTTTGTGGGGCTGGAGCCCTTCTCTCTGTCCTCAGTAAAATATTAAAACTGTTGCTTTAATATTTTCATTTAAAATTTGCTTTAATTAATTTATTTACAGATGCATTATGTCCAGGAGAAGCTGTTTGTGGGGCTGGAACTCTTCTGTCTGTCCTCAGTGAAATATTA
>NW_024520924.1:0-234 GCF_017590135.1 Pyrgilauda ruficollis | reverse complement strand
AAAGGGGTAAGGAAGGGAAGGAAATGAGAGGAAAGAAAAGAGGAGAGGAAAAAGAAAAGCAAAAAAGAGGAAGGAAAGGAGAGGAAAAAGGAAAAAAGGAGGAAGACATGCGCTGGGGCCCCGGTGTGTGTGCGGGCCGGGTGCAGCTCTGGGCATCTCCTGGTGCCGGCTGTGCCACCCCGGGGTGTCCGAGGGCTGTGCGGGGATTTGTGCCCGAGCAGGGGGCACCGGGGG
>NW_024520923.1:0-234 GCF_017590135.1 Pyrgilauda ruficollis | reverse complement strand
AGTGATGTGCTGAGATCCCACAGTGTATGGTGGTAGGTTGAATTATGTTTGTTATGATTTAAAACTATGTACATGATAAAGGCCTAACTGCTTAAAAAAGCCTGTTTTTTGCAATAAGTGGCTCTCCTTTGTACCTGCCTGGGGACTCTGTATCACTCTGCTTCATACAGGGGGTGATAAGGTCTGACATTTCAATATCTAGCATTTATGTTATGAGTAGAAAAGTTGTCCATT
>NW_024520922.1:0-234 GCF_017590135.1 Pyrgilauda ruficollis | reverse complement strand
CAGTCGGGAAAAGGGGGAGATCAATCGGGAAAAGGTGGGGGGGAACTCAGGAATGAGGAGGGATCAATCAGGAGAAGGGGGATCAATTAGGGAAAGAGGGATGATCAAGAAGGATGGGGAGGATCAGTCAGGAAGGATGGGGAAAGGTCTGGAAGGATGGGGGGAGCAGTCAGGAAAGGTCGGGGGATCAATCAGGAAAAGGGGGGTGATCAGGAAGGATTGGGGATCGATCAG
>NW_024520921.1:0-234 GCF_017590135.1 Pyrgilauda ruficollis | reverse complement strand
CAAAAATCACCAAAACTACCCAAAATCATCCAAAACCACCCCAAAATCCATCAAAACCACTCCAAAAATCCTCAAAATCGCCCCAAAATCTCCAAAACCACCCCAAGATCCATCAAAATCACACCAAAAATCACCAAAACTACCCAAAATCATCCAAAACCACCCCAAAATCCATCGAAACCACCCCAAAATCCCCAACCCCCCCAGTTTGCCCAAATCCCCCCGGATTTGCCC
>NW_024520920.1:0-234 GCF_017590135.1 Pyrgilauda ruficollis | reverse complement strand
AATGCATAATGTGCTCATGACTTTGAGGTCTCTCTATATTTCTTGTCTTCAAAATTCGATCTACTGACAGTAAGAATTTTTGCTATTTTAGATCATTCTGATTGGGATTTAATTATATGATGACCTTTCTGTTTACTTTTTGTTAAGAACTATGTCTCTGTGCAGGACAAAAACATTTTTCATAATTTTCTTAATTAAAACATTACTTTATTTTTTAACATAGATGTAAAAGGC
>NW_024520919.1:0-234 GCF_017590135.1 Pyrgilauda ruficollis | reverse complement strand
CCAGGCAGATCCAGCCCTTCCCACTGAACACACAGGTGCTGGGAGAAGGGCTCAGCCTGATTTCCAGCAGCTCAGGAAGATCTCTGCACACACTTTGGGACTTTGGGGACCTATTCCCACCAGCTGCTCCTTCCATGGATCCCACCCAGATCCTGGAAGAGTATCCAAATCACCCCCCCAAATCAGACCTAAACTCGCAGCACTGCAGGATTTCATCTTTTGAGGCTCCACCAG
>NW_024520918.1:1971-3040 GCF_017590135.1 Pyrgilauda ruficollis | reverse complement strand
AGGGGGATGGGACCCCCAAAATTGAGCGGTGAACCCAAAATTGAGCTTGGAGGGGGGTGGGACCCCCCAAAAAGGATGAAGCCAACTTCATTCCTGGAATATGTAAACTAGCTTTTGGATATGCAAAAGAGTCTATGAATATTCAACAGGCTGATGTCAGAGGAGACAAGGACGGTGGAGCAAAGGTTGTTACAGCCACCAAGAGCGCTTTGAGGAGATAAATCAAAATGCATTTTACATTTTAAATTAAAATGCATTTTAATTACATCAGCCTGTTGCATATTCATAGAGCCTTATGCAAATGCATAAGCTAATTTACATATTCCTGGAAGTGTTTTCCATGGCCCCTCCTTGGGGGTGTCTCCACGGAAGGGAAAATGCAAAAACCCCTCACGATTAATTATTATTATTATTATAATTTTGGAAA
The DNA here is from genome assembly GCF_017590135.1 of Pyrgilauda ruficollis. NCBI lineage: Eukaryota > Metazoa > Chordata > Aves > Passeriformes > Passeridae > Pyrgilauda > Pyrgilauda ruficollis. Next base: position 2,613 of record NW_024520918.1, on the reverse strand, counting down.
TTAAGGGGCTCTCAGGCAAAGATATGGGAGCAGGAATATCTGATGTTTATTAGGAAAAGTTAAAAATACAAATGCAGTAGTACAAAAAAAAAAAGAAAAGAAAAAAAAAACAACAACCCAGAGTCCTCTGGGAATCCAGTGGAAAAGTTTGATCTTCTGGGAATCCAGTGGGAAAAGGCTGATCCCGTGGGAATCCAGTGGGAAAAGGCTGATCCTGTGGGGATCCAGTGGAAAATTTTGATCCAATGAATGGGAATCCAGTAGAAAAAGGCTGATCCTGTGGGGATCCAGTGGGAAAAGGCTGATCCAATGGGAATCCAGTAGAAAAAGGCTGATCCAATGGGAATCCAGTGGTAAAAGGGCTGATCCTGTGGGGATCCAGTGGGAAAAGGCTGATCCAATGGGAATCCAGTAGAAAAAGGCTGATCCTCTGGGATTTCAAGGGGAAAACACTGATCCAATGGGAATTCAGTGGGAAAAGGCTGATCCTGTTGGGATCCAGTAGAAAAGGGCTGATCCAATGGGAATCCAGTGGGAAAAGGCTGATCCTGTGGGGATCCAGTGGGAAAAGGCTGATCCAATGGGAATCCAGTAGAAAAAGGCTGATCCTCTGGGATTTCAAGGGGAAAACACTGATCCAAA
>NW_024520918.1:0-1220 GCF_017590135.1 Pyrgilauda ruficollis | reverse complement strand
TCCAATGGGAATCCAGTACAAAAGGGCTGCTCCAATGGGAATCCAGTGGGAAAAGGCTGATCCTATGGGAATCCAGTGGGAAAAGGCTGATCCAATAGGAATCCAGTGGAAAATTTTGATCCAATGGGAATCCAGTAGAAAAGGGCTGCTCCAATGGGAATCCAGTGGGAAACGGCTGCTCCAATGGGAATGCAGGAGGAAAAGGGCTGATCTAATGGGAATTCAGCACAAAAAAGCTGATCCCATGGGAATCCAGTGGGAAAAGGCTGATCCAATGGGAATCCAGTGGGAAAAGGCTGCTCCAATGGGAATGCAGGAGGAAAAGGGCTGATCTAATGGGAATTCAGCACAAAAAAGCTGATCCCATGGGAATCCAGTGGGAAAAGGCTGATCCCGGGGAATCCAGTGGGAAAAGGGCTGGTCCAATGGGAATCCAGTACCAAAAGGCTGATCCTGTGGGGATCCAGTGGGAAAAGAGCTGATCCAAAGGGATCCAGTGGGAAAAAGGCTGATCCAATGGGAATCCAGCACAAAAAAGCTGATCCCCTGGGAATCGAGGGGGAAAAGGCTGCTCCAATGGGAATCCAGTGGGAAAAGGGCTGATCCTCTGGGAATCCAGTGGGAAAAGGGCTGCTCCAATGGGAATCCAGTGGGAAAAGCCTGCTCCAGTGGAAATCCAGTAAGGAAAATCTGCTCAGATTCCACCCGCCGAGGAATGCTTGGCTCCTCCCACTGGGTGCAGCATCTCCCAATGGGATGAAGTCATTTTATCAGCCAGGCAGTGACACTCAAACACCCGTTAACACCAGATAATTAATAATGAATGGCTCACAGACAGAAGATATCTCCTGGAGGGAGGATTGGCTGCGGAAGAGATAAACTGCCCAAGGAACAGAAGATTTGTGCCCCACCTCTGACGGACGGCACACAGAACGCACACTCAGCTTGCAATCCAGGACACGCCCTCAATGGCTGCCCCATTCTCCAGAGCTCCTGGTGCCCAGGGAGGCTGCAGCTCCCGGTGCCGGGAACAAACGAGACGGGTCTTGGTTTCAGAAAGCTCCAGAATCCATTTCGTACCCCCAAAAGACAGGGCAAAGGCAGGGCTGAGGGGTTTTTACACGGTATCCCAGGGGTGGAGTTAGGGTTTGGGTCAAGAGAGGTGTTATTAGCATTCCTCCTCAAAAACCTAAGAAATGGTGCAACTTCATATAAGTTCA
>NW_024520917.1:0-234 GCF_017590135.1 Pyrgilauda ruficollis | reverse complement strand
CGAGCTGAAGGCTGAGGGGCGTGGCTTTTAACAGCTGAGCGGCGGCGAACGGCGGAGCGAGGGGGCGGAGTTACGCACACCAAAGGCGGCAATCATGCAAATCAGCGCCAGCGCGCCGCCAAGGGCATCATGGGAGCTTAAATTGGGCAGAATTCCGCGATTTTTGGGCTCCGCGCGTGGAAAAATCGGGAGGAAAGTGCGGGCAGAGCTGGGAAAGAGGCCGGGAAGGGCACG
>NW_024520916.1:0-234 GCF_017590135.1 Pyrgilauda ruficollis | reverse complement strand
CTGGTTTATACCGGTCCGTACCGGTCCGTCCTGGTCTGACGCGGTCCCCGGCGCAGGCTCGCGGCTGGGCGCCATGCTGGACATGCTGACGGACCGGCTCAGCTCCGTGTGCCTGCTGCTCAACCTGGCGCTGCTCTACCCGCGCTGGGCGTGGCTCTTCCAGCTCAGCATCGCCCTCGACGTGGCCAGCCATTGGCTGCACATGCACTGGTGGGCGGGGCCTGCGCGGGGAGG
>NW_024520915.1:0-234 GCF_017590135.1 Pyrgilauda ruficollis | reverse complement strand
GTGTGTGCAGGGCACTGCGAGCTGAGGAGTTTCCCCCTGTCCCCCTGGCTTTGCAGGAGCATGGCAGCCTTTGCAGGGATGTGTGACGGGGGATCCACGGAGGATGGATGCGTGGCTGCCTCGCGGGACGACACCACCCTCAACGCCCTGAACACAGTGAGTGACCCCGGGAGCAGCAGCCTCCTGCCCCTCTGCCCCTCCTGGCCTCCAAAGCAGGCACTGCATCAAGGCTTG
>NW_024520914.1:0-234 GCF_017590135.1 Pyrgilauda ruficollis | reverse complement strand
TAGTGACAAGCAGACATACATCCCCCCCAGCACAGCCACGTGCCCACATTCAGGGACACAGGCAACACAAAGACACTCCTAGACACAAGGACAGACAAACATGGACACAGATACAAAGGTTCACAAAGACATGGGCTCATGCACACACAGAAACAGACACCCAGACATCTGCATGGACACACAGACACCTACGTGGACATGCACACAGGAATAGAGTAACATGTGGAGACACAG
>NW_024520913.1:0-234 GCF_017590135.1 Pyrgilauda ruficollis | reverse complement strand
TGGACCATGCTGGTGACCATGAGGAATTAGTGTAGATGTAGATCTTTCCTTCTTTCCACAGCCAAGAGCCAGCCAAAAAGGAGCTGCAGAGGGCATTGCTCCAGGACCTGTGGCAAAGGAGAGAGGGAGGAGCACACTGAGGACTGTGGGAGGATGCACTGCTGCCTGACACACAGGAAAAGGAAGTAGAGAGGAGGACAGAAAGTGGTGTTTGAAGTGGTTTCTTCTTGTTTG
>NW_024520912.1:0-234 GCF_017590135.1 Pyrgilauda ruficollis | reverse complement strand
CTAAACCCCAGCAAAACACTCAACCGTCACGAGGCCTTAACCCATAGCTACAGCTTAAAAATTCACAAACCCCTCAAACCCTGCCGGATCCAAAACTTTGCCGAAGCCCTCAACAATAATGAAGCCAGACACCCGACGAAAAAGCGACAACGGCAGGATTCGAACCTACGCGGGCAGAACCCAATGCCTTAGCAGGGCACCGCCTTAACCACTCGGCCACGTTGCCAGTCCCTC
>NW_024520911.1:0-234 GCF_017590135.1 Pyrgilauda ruficollis | reverse complement strand
AAATCTTGAAGCATTGCATGCATGAGGGATCCTGCCACTTCACCTACATAGCTTGGCATGAACCTGTGTTTGTCAAAATTCAAATTTTGGACATCCCATGAACAAAAGAATCCCCTTCTTTTGAAGTCACTGTTGTAGCATCACAATTTGTGGTAACAAAACCAGGAAAATACAACTTCAGTGTGTACTTTAAAAAAACAATATTATAAATATACTAACAAGATCAGCATTTGA
>NW_024520910.1:0-234 GCF_017590135.1 Pyrgilauda ruficollis | reverse complement strand
CCCCAATTTCGGGGCAGGGCCCCATGTCCAGGTAGCAGCGCTCGGGGGGGGGCTCGGGGTCCCCCCTGTCGGGGAGGGGGTCCCCAAAAGGCGGCGCCCCGCCCCCGCCCCCGGGCTGGGGGGGGTCTTTCCTCGGGGGGACCCCCCCGGGACCCCCCTTGTGGCGCCAGGGGACCCAGCAGAGCTTCCAGGAGACGAAGAGCGAGACCCCCAGCAGGACCAGGCCGCAGAAGG
>NW_024520909.1:0-234 GCF_017590135.1 Pyrgilauda ruficollis | reverse complement strand
TTTTTTTTTTTTTCTGTCGTGTATTTTCTTTCCCCTCCCAGTAATTACAAACAAAAGCTGTTGATGAAAGAAACCAACTCTCTCCAAGATCCACACTTCTAACAGCAGTTCTGTCACTGAGGAGATTTATTGATGGTATATTCAGGGTTTGTCCCTCTCTCTGTGTGATGGGAGATGCCAGTGGCCTGTAGAGACATGGATTTGGTCTCCTTAGAAAGTGCTCTTGCTTCAAAA
>NW_024520908.1:0-234 GCF_017590135.1 Pyrgilauda ruficollis | reverse complement strand
AAAAAAACGGCTAGCTTTTCCTAGTTTTGGTTACTGACTTATTTTGAAAAATGAGCAGAAGAATCTGGGAAATCCTGGCAATGAACAGATGTTAACCATTGCCCTGCAATGCAGCTGTGTGAAATCTGTTAGAAACAAGCACAAAGTAAAGGCACTTGTCACAAAAGCTGTTCAAGTCATGATATTCTGCTCAATAAAGGAAGGTCTCTGAAGCAGTGTCTCAATAGGAAGCAG
>NW_024520907.1:0-3041 GCF_017590135.1 Pyrgilauda ruficollis | reverse complement strand
CCCCAGGTGTCCCCAGGTGTCCCCTGTGGCCCCCTACCTGTCCCAGGTGTCCCCAGGTGTCCCTCCCCTGTCCCACATGTCCCCAGATGTTCCCAGGTGTCCCCAGCTGTTCCCAAATGTCCCCAGGTGTCCCCAGATGTCCCCACATGTCCCCAGGTGTCCCCAGCTGTCCCTGGTGTCCCTCCCCTGTCCCGGGTGTCCCCAGGTGTCCCCAGATGTCCCTGTCCCAGGTGTCCCCGGTGTCCCTCCCCTGTCCCACATGTCCCCAGGTGTCCCCAGGTGTCCCTCCCCTGTCCCACATGTCCCCAGGTGTCCCCAGGTGTCCCTCCCCTGTCCCACATGTCCCCAGGTGTCCCAGATGTCCCCAGGTGTCCCAGGTGTCCCTCCCCTGTCCCAGATGTCCCCAGGTGTCCCAGGTGTCCCCGGTGTCCCCCACCTGTCTCGCTGTGGCAGCAGGACGCTCCCCCCTTGAGCAGCCCCCCCGGTTTCTCAGCGCCAGCTCCGGGCTCGCGGCACCAACCGGGACAGGGACAGGGACAGGGACAGGGCCAGCGCTTCCGCAGGCGACAGCAGCTGGGGACAGCAGGGACACGGATGGGACAGGCCTGGGGACACATGGGGACACATGGGGACACAGAGCAGGTCAGCGTGTGCCCACGTACCCCGAGTGGCACCTGGGGACACATGGGGACACATGGGGACACAGAGCAGGTCAGCGTGTGCCCACGTACCCCGAGTGGCACCTGGGGACACATGGGGACACATGGGGACACAGAGCAGGTCAGCGTGTGCCCACGTACCCCGAGTGGCACCTGGGGACACATGGGGACACATGGGGACACAGAGCAGGTCAGCGTGTGCCCACGTACCCCGAGTGGCACCTGGGGACACATGGGGACACATGGGGACACAGAGCAGGTCAGCGTGTGCCCACGTACCCCGAGTGGCACCTGGGGACACATGGGGACACATGGGGACACAGAGCAGGTCAGCGTGTGCCCACGTACCCCGAGTGGCACCTGGGGACACATGGGGACACATGGGGACACAGAGCAGGTCAGCGTGTGCCCACGTACCCCGAGTGGCACCTGGGGACACATGGGGACACATGGGGACACAGAGCAGGTCAGCGTGTGCCCACGTACCCCGAGTGGCACCTGGGGACACATGGGGACACATGGGGACACAGAGCAGGTCAGCGTGTGCCCACGTACCCCGAGTGGCACCTGGGGACACATGGGGACACATGGGGACACAGAGCAGGTCAGCGTGTGCCCACGTACCCCGAGTGGCACCTGGGGACACATGGGGACACATGGGGACACAGAGCAGGTCAGCGTGTGCCCACGTACCCCGAGTGGCACCTGGGGACACATGGGGACACATGGGGACACAGAGCAGGTCAGCGTGTGCCCACGTACCCCGAGTGGCACCTGGGGACACATGGGGACACATGGGGACACAGAGCAGGTCAGCGTGTGCCCACGTACCCCGAGTGGCACCTGGGGACACATGGGGACACATGGGGACACAGAGCAGGTCAGCGTGTGCCCACGTACCCCGAGTGGCACCTGGGGACACATGGGGACACATGGGGACACAGAGCAGGTCAGCGTGTGCCCACGTACCCCGAGTGGCACCTGGGGACACATGGGGACACATGGGGACACAGAGCAGGTCAGCGTGTGCCCACGTACCCCGAGTGGCACCTGGGGACACACGGGGACACCAGGGACACACAGCAGGCCAGCCCGGACCGGAGTTTTGGTCTCCCCAGGACACCAAACCCGGAGTTTTGGGATCGCTGGGACAACAGCTCTGGAGTTTTGGGGTTTCTCAGGTTTTAGGGCACTCACACACAAACAGGTTTCTCCTGACCCCCCAGCTCTGGGATTTCGGGGTTTTGGGGTCGGTTTTTAGGGCACTCACATGCAGGCGGGGTTCTCCTGACCCCATAATTTTGGGGTTTTGGGGTCGGTTTTTAGGGCACTCACACGCAGGCGGGTTTCTCCTGACCCCATAATTTTGGGGTTTTGGGGTTTTGGGGCTGGTTTGGCACTCACACGCAGGCGGGTTTCTCCTGACCCCACACCTTTGGGATTTCGGGGTTTTGGGGCCAGGTTTAGGGCACTCACACGCAGGCGGGTTTCTCCTCCTGCACCAGGAAGCGGCAGGTGCCGTGGAAGCAGAACTGCCGGTGCGAGTCCGGGCACTCGTTGAAGTGCGACCGCACGGCCGCCGCCACCGGGGCTGCGGGAAAACCGGCTGAGAAACGGCGATTTCGGGGAAAATCCCCAAAAATGGGGGTCCCCGCGGGGGGCAGCCCCTGCCCTACAGCCCTGGGATGGGCTGGGCTAGGGGGAAGGGTGGCAGCACCCTCGGGGGGACAGGGGGGACACGGGCTGGGCTCCCTGCCACCCCAAAAGGAGATTTCCCACCCTAAAAGGAGATTTCCCACCCCAAAAGGAGTTTTTTCCACCCCAAAAGGAGATTTCCATTCCTAAAAGGAGATTTCCCACCCCAAAAAGGAGATTTCCCATCCCAAAAAGTAGATTTTCCACCCCAAAATGAGACGTCCCAACCCCAAAAGGGAATTTTTCCCACCCCAAAAGGAGATTTCCCATCCCAAAAGGAAGATTGGGCACGAATCCGTGGGGAAAGGGGTGCCAGCACTCTCGGGGGGACAGGGGGGACACGGGCTGGGCTCCCTGCCACCCCAAAAGGAGATTTCCCACCCCAAAAGGAGTTTTTTCCACCCCAAAAGGAGATTTCCCACCCCAAAAGGAGTTTTTTCCACCCCAAAAGGAGATTTCCCATCCCAAAAGGGAGATTTCCCATCCCAAAAGGGAGATTTCCCACCCCAAAAAGGACATTTCCCACCCCAAAAAGGACATTTCCCACCCCAAAGGCGGGCAGAGCTGCTTTAGGATTCATTTTGGGATCGCCGTGCAGCCACCCCAAAGATCCCAGCCGGGTCCTGCCTGCAGAATCCCTCAGGAATTTCCTCCAGAGCTCCAAAGGAGGAGGAGGAGGAGGAGGAG
>NW_024520906.1:0-234 GCF_017590135.1 Pyrgilauda ruficollis | reverse complement strand
TCTGTCCCAGTTCCCTCCCAGTTCAAAGCAGCCCAATTCCTCCCCAGTCCAGCCCAGTTCCTTCCCAGTTTAAACCAGTCCAGCCTAGTTCCATCCTGGCTCAAACCAGTCCAGCCCAGTTCACACCAGTGCAGCCCATTTCCCTCCCAGTTCAAACCAGTCCGTCCCAGTCGCCTCCCAGTTCAAACCAGTCCAGCTCAATTCCAGCCAGTCCAGTCCGGTTCCCTCCCAGTT
>NW_024520905.1:0-234 GCF_017590135.1 Pyrgilauda ruficollis | reverse complement strand
TCCCGGTCAGGGCAGGCGGGGGGTCCCCGGTGAGGGCCGGTGAGGGCAGGCGGGGTCCCGGCGGAGTCCCGGCAGGCCCAGGGGTCTCTCTGCCCGCGACAGCCGCTCCGCCCGCCGCCCCCCAGGCCTTGCAGCCCCGCGGGGCCGCCCCCGGCCCGCCCCCGGCCGGCCCTACATAGCGGCGGTGCCGCCCCCGGCGCGTCCCGGCCCCGCTCCGCCATGGCCCCGGCGCTC
>NW_024520904.1:0-234 GCF_017590135.1 Pyrgilauda ruficollis | reverse complement strand
GGGGGGATAAAGGGGGAGGGTCACTCACCTTTTGGGGGGGCCGCGGGGCTCTCGGCCGGGGTCTGCGGGGGTCCCTGCGTGGGGGGGGGCTGTGCGGGGGTCACCCCCCCCTCACCCCCCATCAGCCGCGCCGTCAGGGAGGTGACACCGGTGACAGCCCAGGACACGGCCGCCCCCAGCCCCCCCGCGCCCCCCCCCGACACGGCAGCTGAGTTGGGGGTGTCTGTGGGAGGG
>NW_024520903.1:0-234 GCF_017590135.1 Pyrgilauda ruficollis | reverse complement strand
TGCGAGTAGGGGCTGCCCACGCCGTAGCCGATGAGGAAGCCGCGCACGAGCACCTTGGGGTTCAGGGGGGGAGCCCAGCTCAGGGAGATCCCCGAGGGCAGGGGGTGCACGTGCAGGGAGCTGGGCTGCTCAGGGACCTGCGATTCTGGGGGGAAGCACACAGGAATTCAAATTAATTAATGGGAAAAAACGCTGGGAATGGCACCAAAATCTGAGATTTTCTGGAGGGTTTTT
>NW_024520902.1:0-234 GCF_017590135.1 Pyrgilauda ruficollis | reverse complement strand
CAAAACCCCCGGGATTCACCCCAAAATCCATCCCAAATCCCACAGGGTTTTTGGGGGAGATTTGGGGGGTTTTTGGGGTGGGAGAATTTTGGATTTTTGGGGGGATTTGGGATTTTTTCGGGGGGATTTTTGGGGTTTTGGGGAGGTTTTTTTTGGGGTGGATTTGGGTTTTTTTCAGGAGAATTTTGGGGTTTTTTTAGTGGAGATTTTTGGGGTTTTTTGGGGTGGGTTTTT
>NW_024520901.1:0-234 GCF_017590135.1 Pyrgilauda ruficollis | reverse complement strand
GAGGGGCTCGGTGCAGCAGCTGCTGCATCCTGCCAGGGCGTTTTTGGGGACTTTTTGGGAGATTTTTTTGGGGGGTTTATTTTGGAATTTTTTTGAGATTTTTTGGGGGATTTTTTCAGGATTTTTTTTCTCAAATTGTGGGTATTTTGGAGAGATTTTGGGAGTTTTTAATGAGTTTTTTTTAGGATTTTTGGTGAGGATTTTGGTGTTTTTTGGGGGATTTTGGGGGATTTT
>NW_024520900.1:0-234 GCF_017590135.1 Pyrgilauda ruficollis | reverse complement strand
CCCGCCGGCGCCGCCGTGAGCGGCGCAGAAATACGCTCCGGAATCGCCGTCCTCCAGCCCCTCCCCCTCCAGCGCCGCCCATCCCCCTTCCCTCCTCCTCACCCGGAACCTCCCCGCCGGCCCCTCCCCCAGCATCTCCAAGGCCCCTCCCCCGCGGCGCTGCCGGACCCAGACGAGGCCGAAATCGCCGGAATCGGCCCCGAAAATCCGGCAGAGGAGGCGCAGGGACCCCCC
>NW_024520899.1:0-234 GCF_017590135.1 Pyrgilauda ruficollis | reverse complement strand
CCCGAATTCCCCCTCCCCGAGCCCCCCGCCCCTCGGGGGTCCCCGCGCCCCTCGGGGGGCGCGCTCAGGAGCGGGGGGCTCCCCCCGGGACCCCCGTTTCCCCCCGCAGGGCGCGGCCGGTGGTGCACGTGTCCCGGAACGTGTCCGTGCAGCCGCCGCTCATCGACCTGGAGCGGAGCACCTGCGGCGACGGCCACGGCGTCTGGTGGGTGCCACCTGTCCCCCCCTGTCCCC
>NW_024520898.1:0-234 GCF_017590135.1 Pyrgilauda ruficollis | reverse complement strand
GGGGGGGTGGGAATGGGGGACCCCCCCTGAGCGCCGTGGGGGAGGGGAGGGGAGGGGAGAAGGGGGAAAGTCCCCAAATGTCCCCAAATCAGGGCAAGGGGGGCAGCGGGCGCTGCTGAGGTGCTCGTGGGTGTCCCCAGCTGGGGACAGCTTTGGTTTGGCCCCCGCCGCCACCGCGGGGGCGTTTTATGCGTCCTGGGCCGGGGGACCCCCAAAATGGGGGAGTGGGGACCC
>NW_024520897.1:0-234 GCF_017590135.1 Pyrgilauda ruficollis | reverse complement strand
AATAAATAAAATATAGAAATATATAATAGTTAATATATAATCACATATATCTGTATAATATAAATTTGTATTGATGTGAATTTGTATGGATATATATTTGCATTAACATATGTTGTGTATATGTAATATATACCATATAAAATATACTAAAGACCAATTCAATATATAAATATACATAATCATTACTATATAGTCATATATATTTCTATAACATAAATTTGTATTAATATGAAT
>NW_024520896.1:2843-3042 GCF_017590135.1 Pyrgilauda ruficollis | reverse complement strand
CCTGGGAACCACCTGGGAACCCCAAAATACACCTGAGAACCACCTGGGAACCCCAAAAACACACCTGGGAACCACCTGGGAACCCCAAAACACACCTGGGACACACCTGGGAACCACCTGGGAACCCCAAAACACACCTGGGACACACCTGGGAACCACCTGGGAACCCCAAAACACACCTGGGACACACCTGGGAACC
>NW_024520896.1:0-2435 GCF_017590135.1 Pyrgilauda ruficollis | reverse complement strand
AGACTTTTGGGCAGGATTTTTGGGGGGCTTGAGGGGTTTTAAGGGGGTTTTTAGAGGGATTTTTGAGGGGATTTTGGGGAATTTTTGGGAGATTTTTAGGGGGTTTTTGGGGTGATTTCAGGGGGAATTTAGGGGATCTTTGAGGGGTTTTAGGGGAATTTTTGAGGGGATATTTGGGGCATTTTTGGGAGGATTTTGGGGGATTTTTGGGGTGATTTGAGAGGTTTGTAGAGGAATTTTGGGGGCGATTTTTGGGAGCATTTAGGGGGGATTTTTGGAGGGATTTTGGGGGGTTTTAGGGGAATTTTTGAGGATTTTATGGGGGATTTTTGGGGTTTTTTTGAGGGGATCTTTGAAGGGTTTTGGAGAGATTTTTTGAGAGATTTTAGGGGCTTTTTGGGGGGATTTTTTGGGGGGTTTTGGGGAGGGGTCTCAGCTGTCCCCTACCCGTGCCAGGTGTGGCGGGGCTGTCCCCTGCGCCTGTTCACGGTGGCGCTGCTGGAGGACAACAGCGAGCGGCTGCGGCGCCTGCTCGAGGCCGTGGTGCGGCGCCGGGGGCTGCCCGCGCAGGTGCACGTGGTGGAGCTGGTGAGAGCCAAAAACACCCCAAAACCCCAAAAACACACCTGGGACACACCTGGGAACCCCAAAACACACCTGGGAACCCCCAAAACACACCTGGGAACCACCTGGGAACCCCAAAAACACACCTGGGAACCCCAAAATACACTTGGGAACCCGAAAATACACGTGGGAACCCCCAAAACACACCTGGGAACCACCTGGGAACCCCAAAATACACCTGAGAACCACCTGGGAACCCCAAAAACACACCTGGGAACCCCAAAATACACTTGGGAACCCGAAAATACACGTGGGAACCCCCAAAACACACCTGGGAACCACCTGGGAACCCCAAAATACACCTGAGAACCACCTGGGAACCCCAAAAACACACCTGGGAACCCCAAAATACACTTGGGAACCCGAAAATACACGTGGGAACCCCCAAAACACACCTGGGACACACCTGGGAACCCCAAAAACACACCTGGGAACCCCAAAATACACTTGGGAACCCGAAAATACACGTGGGAACCCCCAAAACACACCTGGGATGCCCAAAAAATAACCTGGGAACCCCAAAAATACCCCAAACCCAGCCCTGCCCTGCCCTGCCCACCCAGTGCACGTGGTGGAGCTGGGGAGAGCCAAAAACACCCCAAAACCACACCTGAGATAGCCAAAAATTACCCCAAAAACACCTGGGGCACAGCTGGGGCACCCCAGAAATACCCCAAAATCACACCTGGGAGCCAGGGGCTGGACTGGATGATCCTTGTGAGTCTCTTTCAGCTCAGGATATTCTGTGGTTCCATGGTTCAAGGTCAGCCTCTTCATAAAAAAAAATTCCCCGGCCATCTCTAGTGTGGAGTGGCTGCATGTGCTTGTGCTGCAGATGCTGCACAATCCCAAAGGCCTCTGTTGGGCTGCTCCAGCTCTCTAATGTGTCCCTGCTGCAGGGTTGTGTGCTGCATCCCTGTGCCTGTCCCCCAGGCCTCTGCTTTTCATCAGAGTTCTTGATGGGAATGTTTATGTTGGAAAAGCCCTCTAGGGTCATCAAATCCAACCATTCCCCCAGCACTGTCAGGTCCACCCCAAGTGCCACATCCACACGTTTTTTGAACAATGCCAGGAATGGTTACTGCTTCTCTGGGCAGCTGGGCCAGTGCCTGACGAGCCTTTCAATGAAAGTCCAACCTGAACCTCCCCTGACACATCTTGAGGCCATTTCTTCTTGTCCTGTCCCTGTTCCCTGGGAGCAGAGCCTGACCCCAACTGGCTGTCCCCTCCTGTCAGGAGTTGTGCAGAGCCACAGGGGCCCCCCTGAGCCTCCTTTGCTCCAGGCTGAGCTCCCCCAGCTCCCTCAGCTGCTCCCCAGAGGGTTTGTGCTCCCAGTCTTGTTCCCCCTGTTATTTTTGCAGGACACCTGGGTGTCTCAGCAGGCATAGGAAGATCCAGTGGCTTGGGATGGAGAAGGGGTTTGTGGAAAGACAGACTGTGATCTGCTGGGATTGTTAAAAATGTGGGCAAGGCAAGAGGACAGGGTGGTGGTTGCTAGCTTTTGGAAGCACTGAAAGGAGAATGGGAAGGGGCAGCTGGGGCCAGTGGCTGGTTCAGGCTGGTGATACAAAGGAGGAGCCTGAGCTGTGAATGGTGCAGGGTGAAGGACAGATCTGTGCTGGTACACCTGAGCTGAGAGCTGGGGAAGGGAGCCCAGAGGCCCCCATGAGGGCTCTCAGATCTGAGCACACTTCCTCTTCCAACAGCAGGCTAACAAATCAGAAACTCTGCTTGGTCTGGGATCACTTAGACCAACTTGCTCTGCTAAAAGCTGTTTCATAAAATCATGGAATTATGGAATGGGTTGGGTT
>NW_024520895.1:0-234 GCF_017590135.1 Pyrgilauda ruficollis | reverse complement strand
CTACTGCGTATTCACAGTCATCTATGAAGCAGTCGCAGGCGCAACGAGAGCAGAGAGAGAACCACGGATCAGCAACAGCGCAGCAGTACCACAGAGCAGCAATTGAATGCGACAACCCAGCGGAAGTGTTACCTCAGCAGCCACAGGAAGGGAGTAGTGGATTACCTGAAAGGGAAGCGCACTCATGGCGGGAGCCGACGGCCAATGCTCTACATGCAGTGAAGCAGCAGAACG
>NW_024520894.1:0-234 GCF_017590135.1 Pyrgilauda ruficollis | reverse complement strand
TGAGCTGTGCCCTGGGCTGTGGAGGGTGGCTGCTCAGGGCAGCTGTGTCTCTGCTGTGCAGAGCGAGCGCTGCTCTGGGCTCAGCTCTGGGCTCAGCCCCGTCCAGCCCGGCCATGGCCATGGCCCTGCCATGGTGGTGAGGGGAGCGTGGTGGCACCGTGTCACCCCTCCCAGCCATGGCTGTGGCCTTGCCATGGGGGGAGTGCAGTGGCACTGTGGCCCTGCCATCCATCC
>NW_024520893.1:0-234 GCF_017590135.1 Pyrgilauda ruficollis | reverse complement strand
GGGCCGGGGTTACCGACGGCAGGATTCGTCTGGGGAGGGGGGAAATGGGTTAGGGACCCCCCGTAATGAACCCAAATTACCCCAAAATTTACCAGAACATCACAAAGTGTACACAAAATTACCCCAAAATCCACGAGAACCCCACAAAATTTACACAAAATTCCCCCGGGACCCCAAACCCCCCAAAAATCCGCCCAGATTCCCCCAAATCTCTTCCCAAGACCCCCAAATCCC
>NW_024520892.1:0-234 GCF_017590135.1 Pyrgilauda ruficollis | reverse complement strand
TTTGGGGGGTCCTTGGAGGACACGGGGTCCTGGCGGGATTCGAGGTCCTGGGGCTTTGGGGGGTCCTTGGAGGACATGGGGAATGTGTGATGCTGGTGAGACACAGGATGCTGGAGGGACACGGAGTCCTGGGGGATTGGGGGACCCTGGGAGGACACGGAGTCCTGGGGTGATGTGTGATGCTGGGGGGACACGGGGTCCTGAGGATTTGGGGGGTCCTTGGAGGACACGGGG
>NW_024520891.1:0-234 GCF_017590135.1 Pyrgilauda ruficollis | reverse complement strand
CTGCCTGGAGACGAAGACGTCGCCGAATGCCCACATGCGGAGGAGACAACCGTCCCATCACGCGACAGCAGACAAAACAGAAAGCTGAAAAACATTCTGCAGCATCAAGCCATAGGCCAGACACAGCCTGAAAACAAAACTGTTCTCTGAATTATATGTTAATATCCTTTTTACCCTAAAAAAACCTATTATCCCCTTTCTCAGCTCTTACCAAAAGCCTCCAACTTTATACCC
>NW_024520890.1:0-234 GCF_017590135.1 Pyrgilauda ruficollis | reverse complement strand
GTAGCTAATGAATCAAGGGGTTAAGTTTAGAAATGTAGCTAATGAATCAATTAATAAAGTTAGGGGTGTAGCTAATGAATCAAGGGGTTAAGTTAGAAATATAAGCTAATGAATCAGTGGGTTAAATTAAAAATACAGCTAATTAATAAAGGGGTTAAGTTAGAAATACAGCTAATAAATCAAGGGGTTAAGTTAGGAATGTAGCTGATGAATCAAGGAGTCAAATTAGGAAAT
>NW_024520889.1:0-234 GCF_017590135.1 Pyrgilauda ruficollis | reverse complement strand
CGCTCCATGTCCCGGTGCCGCCGCCGCCCCGCCGCATCCCCCGCCCGGCGCCGCCGGCGATCCGGCACCGCCGGAACTCGGCGCCTGGCAACCGCCTAACCGGCCCGGCGGGAAACAGCGCCCCCGACCCCGCCGTTCCCCCGCCCGGCGCCGTCCGCCCTACAGCGCGGTTGGGCTCCCCCTGCCGGGCGGAGCGGGGCGCTGCCGGCGGGCGGGAGCCGCGCGTAGGGCGCC
>NW_024520888.1:0-234 GCF_017590135.1 Pyrgilauda ruficollis | reverse complement strand
TGTCCCCCCGGTGTCCCCCCGGTGTCCGGCCGGGGTCCGGCGGGCCGGGCGCTGCCTAATTAGGGGGTAGGAGCGGAGCAGGGCGGCAGCCACGCACAGCTCGGAGCCACTCACTCATCCCACAGGAATCCTCCCCACGGGGAGGAGCGGCCCCGGCCCAGCGCCTAAAAGGGCCCCGCACGGGCCGCCTGCCCTCGGAGCCTTCCTGCGCCTTCCTCCTCCTCCTCCTCCTCC
>NW_024520887.1:0-234 GCF_017590135.1 Pyrgilauda ruficollis | reverse complement strand
ACAAGTCCTCATTCTTCTATTGCCATCTCTGTCATTGATTGCTCCTGAATGAAGAAAGGGAATACAGGCAAAATATACTCAAGGGCACTCTTCCATCTTTGTCCCACATGGTCCCTTCTTTTGTAATTTTCTTTTGTGCAACCACCACCTGCTCAGTGGTAGAAAAGTATTTTTGCTGACTTAAAAAACTTTGATAAGGGAATGTAAAACCACTTTCTGAAAGCTTTCAAGCTG
>NW_024520886.1:0-234 GCF_017590135.1 Pyrgilauda ruficollis | reverse complement strand
CCTCACTTGTACCCTCACCTGTGCCCCCACCTTTACCCTCCCCATGCCCCTCACCTGTGCCACTCTCCCCGTGCCCTGTCCCTGCCCTCTGTGCCCCTCACCTGTATCACTCTCCCTGTGCTGTACCTGTGCCCTCCCTTTGCCCCTCACCTGTACCATGCCCGCCCCATGCCACACCTGTGCCCTCACCTGTGCCCTCCCCGTGCCCCTCCTGGTGCCACACCTGTGCCCTCC
>NW_024520885.1:2359-3042 GCF_017590135.1 Pyrgilauda ruficollis | reverse complement strand
TCTCTTTTTCATACTGTGGATAATGAATCTCCTTGGGCACATGGGACACAGAGCTCTCCAGCAACTCACCTGGCCTCAGCAGCTCCAGGCAGTGACCCATTCTTCCCAGGACAGGGCAGTTTCTGAAATATAAATTCTATGTAAAATTATTCCCAGTTTCTGAAATAGAAAATCATTTCCCCTCCAGCTGCTCCCCAAGCCTTTAGTGAAGAACTGAAAGAAGAAATAAACAGATGACTCCAGTAAAACAGAATGTATGAGCTCTCAATACACAGATAATAAAGCATAAACTACTTTTCCATTTTCAGATCATCAGAAGCTACTGTTAATTAATTGTAGGCTGCTCTGAAGGACTGCTAGCAGTTGGTTTAATATATGTGAAAATCTCTGCTTTTTGACTCCAGTAAAACAGAATGTATGAGCTCTCAATACACAGATAATAAAGCATAAACTACTTTTCCATTTTCAGATCATCAGAAGCTACTGTTAATTAATTGTAGGCTGCTCTGAAGGACTGCTAGCAGTTGGTTTAATATATGTGAAAATCTCTGCTTTTTGTAACTTGGCATCTCCTTGGAAGAACACTGATACCACAAGCTGCAATGACTCTTTCCTGAAATAATATAGTTTGGTTTAATAAAGGGCAATAAAAGATCTAAATTAATCTTTTCATGGCAAATGCA
>NW_024520885.1:0-1617 GCF_017590135.1 Pyrgilauda ruficollis | reverse complement strand
ATTCACAATGCTTGCTTTGCAGTTAACCTGTTTCCTTTGCTGCATAAGCCGTGCTCACCTACAAATTTTACAAGTTTAACCTTGGTAATTTTCCATTTTTCCCTGATTTGAAATGCAGCAACACGATTGCTTAGTTGCTGAAATATATAATTTACTGTGAGGTAAGGAAAATAAGGAAAATATATAAGGAAAATTAAAGCCCAAAAGTTCTTTTTGGCCTGTAAAGTATTCTGAGGATCTGTGTTTTATAGTAGTTGACATGAGTGCCACAGAATGATGAAATCTGCTGGACCCTGAGCCCTAACATTTGCTTCATGATAAAGCCAACATTTTCTTACCACGTTTGTTCTGAACAAATGTCTTTTCCTGTCCCTCAAAACTAAAGATTGCTGGTACCACTCATCTGTGTTTAATTCCTGAGATCCACTGCCAGAAACACGTGTATTCACAATTGCCTCCCTTCTCCTCCACTGCTGGCTTATGCAGAAGGAATTACCTGAGCCCTCAAATCCAGATAAGCTACTTTTAATAAGGAGCTAGAGAATGGCAAATTCACTTCAAATGTCTTCATGAATGGTGGTTACATAATACAAAAGAAATACCTTTCCATTTTACTTCTTCAAACAAAAGTAGGTATGTCTTGATTGTTAACAAAAATCACTCACTTTTGATTTAGAGGCCTATTTCAAGTTTCTTCCTTTCCCCTCTTGTCCTCTCCCCTCTCTTCTCCCTGTATTTAATCTTCACTTGACTTTGCTTTCACCACATGGACATTTTTGGACATGTGAGCAAAGGCATATTCTTAATTACTTAAAATCAAAGCCTTTAATAGACAAGGAGAGCACTGCCTTTAGCATCAAAATAAATTAAAAACGAGATGGGAAAGGCATCCATACTGATCTACTCAGCAAAGGATTTCTTTGGTTGACTTTTATGGTCCTGATGGAGAATAAGACAAGACCACTTACATGATTTAAGCAAGCATTTCAGCAGACAGTAGACTTCCAAGTCATATTTATCTCTTTTTAGTAGTTACATCTTTTAATAGGATGCTATTTGGTGCTAAACAAATAACTGGATCACTCACTGTGGAGAAATCAGCAGCAGGTGGAAGGATTTTTGATTTCATGGAGAAGAAAGTGAGCTGGAGGAGGAGCAACACTGAGGTTTCAGAGTATTAATGTGGTCAGCTCATGAGGCTGAGCCCTGCAAATTGTCGTTCAAATGGTCATTTAAATAATGCTTATCATTTAAAGCTTATAATTTAAGATAAACCTTATAATTTAAATTTAAGATACATGCACAGTTTTCCTTTTTGCTGCCCCCTTTGGTTCTGTAGTTATATTTGCAAAACTTCACACTTTTTTTACGGTTTTGACTAGGGGTGTGTGGTTTTGTACATGTGGGGAATAATTTATAAATTTTTTTTGTAAATTAGATATTATTTTTGTAAATTATATATATATATAATTTTGTAAATTATATATATATAAATTACGGGGTTGTGTGTTAAAAAAACCTAGGTTTTCTCTGTGATCATTGAAGCAAGGCAAGAATTATTAATATGAACAAGAGTATATAATTTAGCAAAAAATAGGAGAAGTAAAATAGGAGAAG
>NW_024520884.1:0-234 GCF_017590135.1 Pyrgilauda ruficollis | reverse complement strand
GGACACTGTCCCTGCTGTCCCCACTGTCCTTGCTGCCACTGGAGACACTCCCTGCTACAAAGGAGGGACACTGTCCCCGCTGTCCCTGCTGCTGAAGGGACACTGTCCCTGCTCCGCTGTCCCTCGTGCACAGGCTCGGTGTGGAGCTGGGGCTGGAGCACTGGTCAACACTGGGAGCCACAAACAGGGCAGGAGACCCCCGTGTGACACCCCCCAGTGCCTTGTGAAGGCTGA
>NW_024520883.1:0-235 GCF_017590135.1 Pyrgilauda ruficollis | reverse complement strand
GGACAGCCATGGGGACATGGGGACATCCATAGGGACAGGGACAGTAAAGGGACATTGATGGGGACAGAGATGGGACATCAATGGGGACACCAGGGACAATAACGGGACATCAACAGGAACATCAATGGGGAACAGAGGGACACCACTGGGGACACTGGGGCACTAAAAGGGACATCAGAGGGGACAATGGGACATCAATGGGGACAGGGAGCCCCCTCCCTCCAGCACCACCCCC
>NW_024520882.1:0-235 GCF_017590135.1 Pyrgilauda ruficollis | reverse complement strand
CCCCAAATTGCCCCAGGCCGTACCCGTGGCGCAGGGCCAGGCGCACGAAGCCGCGGCGCCGGCGCAGGGTGACGCGGTGACACCCCGATGTCCCCTCGAGCGCCTCGGCCGCGCCCCCGACCACGATCAGCAGCGCCTGCGAGGGCCGGGACAGCACGGCCAAATCACCCCAAAACTCCTCCAGATGAACCCAAAATCCCCATAAAACTGCCCCAAAACCCCAAAATTCCCCCAA
>NW_024520881.1:0-235 GCF_017590135.1 Pyrgilauda ruficollis | reverse complement strand
ATTGGCTGCGAGGGTTAATGGAAGATGTTGATTTATGTTATGTATAAATTAAATTTTATGTTAAAAAATTGTTTTAAAATTATAAGATAAAAATTATTCTTCAATTATTTAAAAAGTCGAATTTAATTTTTAAAAATTATTTAATAATTATTTTAAATTATAATTTAATGTTTGAAATTATTTAAAATTATCTTACATATTTATATATAAATTATATGTAATTTTATATAATTTT
>NW_024520880.1:0-235 GCF_017590135.1 Pyrgilauda ruficollis | reverse complement strand
AGTTAGATGGGAAGTGTCTGGTGTTGGATGTGGCTGAGGGAATTCTCTCCTGTTCCTGTCTGGTGTTTCAGGGTTTGGCTGTTGGAGCAGAGCTGAGGGGTGGCTTTGGACTGGGTCAAAAAAGAGGGAGAGGGACTTTTTGTGGGGGCAGATCATGACAGGATGGGGGGCAGTGGTTTTAAACAGCAGAGGGCAGGGATAGATGGAATATTGGGAAAGAATTCCTCCCTGTGAG
>NW_024520879.1:0-235 GCF_017590135.1 Pyrgilauda ruficollis | reverse complement strand
GGAGGGGGATCCCAAATTGGGGAGGGGCTGGGAAAAGGGGTGTGGGAATGGGGGGATTTGGGGAGGGGGATTGGGATGAGGGAACCCCCGGGGGGCAAGGACGGAGGTGGGACCCCCGAATTGGGGAGGGGGATCCCAAACTGGGGAGAGGAATTTGAGTTGGGGAGGAGACCCCAAATTGGGGAGGGGCTGGGAAAAAGGGGTCTGGGAATGGTGGGGGGATTTGGGGAGGGGG
>NW_024520878.1:0-235 GCF_017590135.1 Pyrgilauda ruficollis | reverse complement strand
GTGCCCCCAAACTCCAGCCCTGGTGCCATCCTGGTGCCCCCTGATTGGTGTCCTGGTGCCCCCCCGTTCATATCCTGGTTCCAGTCCTGGTGCCCCCTCGTTCGAACCCTGGTGCCCCCCAGTTTGTGTCCTTGTGCCCCCCAGTTCCTACCCTGGTGTGCTTCTGGTGCCCCCCAGTTCCAGCCCTGGTGCCCCCGCAGTTCACCTCCTGGTGCCCCCCCGCTCATGTCCTGGT
>NW_024520877.1:0-235 GCF_017590135.1 Pyrgilauda ruficollis | reverse complement strand
GAGACCCCTCCCCATGCCCAGTGAGAGTTACCTGTCTGAATCCTTGGTTTGAACCCCACAAATCCCACCCCACACCTCCAAGTGTTCACCCAAACCCCTTTTTAACCCCTCAAATCCCACCCCACACCCCCAGATACCAACTCAAATCTCTTTTTAACCCCTTAAATCCTACCCTGCACCCCCAGGTGCCCACTCAAACCCGTTTTTAACCCCCCAAATCCCACCCCACACCCCC
>NW_024520876.1:0-235 GCF_017590135.1 Pyrgilauda ruficollis | reverse complement strand
GACAGCCGGGATTGATTGACAGCTGGGGAGATTGATTGACAGCTGGGGATTGATTGATTGACAGCTGGGGGTGATTGATTGACAGCTGGGATTGATTGACAGCTGGGGATAGATTGATTGACAGCTGGGGAATTGATTGATTGACAGCTGGGATTGATTGATGGATTGATTGATTGACAACTGGGATTGATTGACAGCTGGGGATTGCTTGATTGACAGCTGGGATTGATTGACA
>NW_024520875.1:0-235 GCF_017590135.1 Pyrgilauda ruficollis | reverse complement strand
CCACGGCGCACGGGAAGGCGACAGGGACGGCGCAGGGGTTCTGAGGGGTGACAGGCTTCAAGGAAGGGACACAGCGGGGACCCGCAGGGGACGATGATGGCTCGGGCTCCACTCACCTCTCCTCACCGTCACTCGCGGCCCGGCTCCCGCCGCATCTCCTCCGGCTCAGGGCGGTGTTGCCGTGCCTGCAGCCTCCTGCCTGCCGTGTCCTGAGCCCCCTGCCCTGCCCTGAGCC
>NW_024520874.1:0-3054 GCF_017590135.1 Pyrgilauda ruficollis | reverse complement strand
AACAAGGGTTTGCCAAGAAATAAAAAGCCCCTGCAGTGTGAAGTGGATCACTTTTGGGTGGGAGGCTTCATGACAAAGGTTTTATTGCCGGCAACAGCACAGACTTGGAAGTATCACATCAATCACCTTCCTGAAACAAACACTAATTTGTGTGACTACTATCCTTTTCAGCTGAGGACTGTGAGAAATTAGTCTCTTTTTCTTTGCCATTAGTTTCAAATCCTGCCCTCAGCACCTTTGCTTTCACAGGCAAGAAATGCAGTGCAGAGAGGCTCAAGGTAAAGGTTTAGAGAGGCAAGGTGGGGAACAGCAAATACAAACATGAGACAGAGCCAGAATACAACAGCAGGAGATAAGAGTACAGGAACACAGTACAGTGAGTGCAGGGGCACTAGCAGGCCTTTCACTTGAGATGCTTTTTCTTGCCCATAGTATAACAGCAACACTCCAACAAAGCATTATGCATGAAATCACCCCAGTTCCAAGGACAATCCTGCCCAAGCCCTCGGAAGCACAGGTGGCATTGCCGACCTCTCGACTGACGGCTGCCATCTCTCTTTCAGACATGTGAGTCTCCTTGATGACATCGCTCAGGGTGCCTCCATCCATGTACTCCATAACCAGCCAGAGTTCCTCACCCAGAAGGTAGCTGAAAGAAGGAAACAAGAGCATGTAGATAAACATGCATGGCTTCGTTGCTGTTTGGAAACAACAAGGGTTATTTCCAGGTGCCTTTGTGATGAGAACAGAATCAAAGGAATAGACATTCCCTCTCGGCTCTGCATTGCTTGCAATCTGTTCAGTCTCAAGGAGAAAGGCACAACTGTGAGAAAGGAGATGTCTTAGATGGCCAGCAAGCGAAAAGTGCAGTTTAGTAAAAGCCCAGATAAAAAACCTGTCACGCATGCTATCTCTGGAAATAAACATCTAGTCTTCCTGGCATGCACAGCAAATGGAACAGGAACAACAATCCAAGGGAAATCCTCTAGAGATGGTTTATCAGAACTTAAAAGGTGCTGAGAAAAATTTGAAAAAATTAAGCCTCAAACGAATGTGGAGGCAGTGAATGTACATGGTATTGAATTGGTAAAATAGGGCTGACCCATGTTTTGAAAAATTTTCAAACTGTGTGAATTGGTAAAATAGGGCCGATCCATCTTTTGAAAAATTTTCAAACTGCGTTTGCCAGGGTGGATTAATGCACTCTCTTCCCATCCACTGGAGATAAGTAGAGCAAGAATAATTAACAGCTCTATTTTCTGCCAGTGACCAAAGTGGGTTTTTAACTGTGGATGCTTGTAGCTTATAAATAAGCGTTGCAGGGATAAAACAACAACCACTACCCACACAGGAGATCTCAGCTGTAAATGCCTAAGACCTGCAGGACACTGCAAACATGGAGATGTCTTTGACAATGCCTTCTGAGGGGTAGCACTCAAGCAGTCACAGCCTTCTGCTGATCCAGGAACAATCCCTGCTTCTGCCTTCAGCCCAGAGGGAAGCCCAGTCTAAACTGCCCTCAGAGGCAGCAGGAGCACCCAGGCACTCTCTTGCTGCCTTGGAGCACTGCCAGCATGTGGGGGGCAGTCCTAAATGTCCTTGAGACACCAAACTGAGGAGGACCCTTTGGTACAGCCATGCTGACACATGCACACAATACACTGTCGCTCAGACAAGAAAGACACCAGACGTACTCCATTGCTCCAGGGAGTCATCCTCGATCTCCTGTTGCTGAGCAGCAGCTGGGTCAGTGCAGGAGGTGAACCAAGTGCCCCAGCTCCACTTCTCTGGCTGGAGAGCAAAGGCTCCTTGGGATGGTGCTGCTGCTGCTGCTGCAGCACCTTCAGTGACAAAGCCAGTGTAGATCTGAGACAAGAAATGAGTTTGTGTCAGTAAAGTGGCTGCAGAGATTGCCCTGAGATCCCATTTCAAATGAAAGCCCTTTGGAAAGCTGCTGTCAGCCACATGCAGAGCTCTTCAACTGGATTGGTTTGGATGTCCACTTGTGAAACCAAATGGTCAAAACCAAAGGCTGGTTTAACTCCAGTTCACAGCCAGTTTCATGTTCTGAAGGATGACTGCAGCAATGACCACTCCACTTCCTCCCAAGGACTCCTTTCCCCCCCTTAGGCCTGCAGAAGCATTGCAGCTCCTCATTCTAATGTTCTACCTCCTGCTGTGGAATTCTCTTTTCCTGCACCATCCATGGGATGTGCTTATCCTGCAGCATCTCTGGTTGGTTTGGTTCCTGGGCCTCACTCCAGCCTCGGGGCTCTTGGTCTCCTGTCATTCGCTGGAACTCTTCGCAGGCTGCCAGGTAGGATGTCAACACTTGCACCTCAAGTCAAAGAGAACAAAGCAGTCAGAGACTACAGCAACTTGTCCCTGTCAGCCAGGAGTCATCCACTGTGAGGAAAGGGAAAGAACAGGACAGGAGCAGATTCACAAGGGATACAGATAGACTGTAGCTTGTATTCCAAATCTATCTGAGTGACCATGTTCACCTGCAAAAACTCCAAGAAACAAGGTGACCTGGAAGAAATCACCAGGACTTCTTTTGGATGACTTCTGAGCAAGATGTCAAAGGACTAATCCCACTGTTCAAGTAAACATCTGAGATTCAGCAGCGCAGGAAGTGTCCTTTAGAGCAGCTGTGATAGAGGCCTCAGCAGGCATCACCCCACCCCTCCCCTGCTCGGCAGAGGAAAGGCAAGAATGGCAGAAAGCACCAGTTTGGTGACTGCAGAGGCTATTGCTGTCTCACTCACCTTCGCTTCTAGAGCCATTCTCTCCTGAAGGAAGAGTTTAAATTTCTCTATGATGATTTCAAGAATTTCTTCTGGCCTTTTGTCTCTTGCCTTATTCCTAGCCTCAGTTTCCTGCAGCTCTGCCTGCATCTGTTTGTAAATGTTCTGTAGAGAACAAGAGAGAGGAAGTTTCATGAGTGGAGTGGCTGCCACTCTTTCTGGATTTGTTGATCGCCCCTGTGCTGATGGAGATTCATCTCCTCTTGGATGCTTCTCATCTCATCTTTGTTCCTCCTCTTCACTGCCA
>NW_024520873.1:332305-461627 GCF_017590135.1 Pyrgilauda ruficollis | reverse complement strand
TTTTGATGAATTCTGGTTTATTTCAATGTAATGCACTTTTAACATTAATTTTATATAAATCCATGCTCTATTTCCTGCTGTGTCCCAGCGAGTCCCAGAGCTCTACAGGAACCTCGCCCCAGCCCATCCCTCCAGCAGGCACCGAGTCGGGGGCAAAGCGGTGAAATGCAGATATTCAAATTGCAGAACGATTTCAGAGGCTCAGACCGAGCCCCCCGGGCTCAGCCTGGCAGAGATTCATCCCTCAGCTTCATCCAGGGCGGGGGAAAGGCCACAAGAAACAACTCAGAGCCAAAGGAAATATTCCCAAGTCAGCTCTGCAAAGATGGAAAAGCTTTTCCTCCAGCTGAGACACAGGAAGAAGCCTCAAAACCCAGTGGATGTGTTTCCATTTTAGAGGCATTTTCTAAAAATAAATAAATAAACAGGGTGGAGCAGCTCAGTCAATAAAATACATTATTTTTTTCTCCTAATAACACCATCGCATGGTGCTTCCAAAGCTCTGCAGTGGCACATTTTGGAAGAGCTTTGCCATTAGGAAGATGTTTTAGAGATGCCAAAAGAGCAAGAAATTAGTGTCTAATTACTGAAAGGTGGCTGTGGCTTGTTCTCCAGATAATAAGTCTATTTATTTCCATGCAATATTCTAGTATTTCTTTCATTATATTTGAATTTAAATGAATTTTATTAATTTTAATTTCATTAAAATTATCAGTTTAACCATTTCAGTAGCTCTTAAAACCTAACTGCCCTTCACGTGAAGCACAAACTCATCCGTGTGTGTGAACAGGGAGAATAAAGGAGAATTTATCTTCATTGTATGTGGCTACAGAACTGCTTTTTCCTCCAGTAAAAATCTGGATTTTGTGCACATCCTGAGGCATCTCCAGGCGCAGGACTGGCATTTCTATTTGTGAACTGAGCAAGCAACAACAGCTACGAGATTTTCAACGAATACACAAAGGTAATTCAGTCATGGAAAGGATATGAATGTATCAAAATTTTAATAGCTATTCTTCTAAACAGATTAAAAGGACTTAAAATGTACAAGGCAGGCGTGGCACTAAATCGGAAGAGTGTTTTCCCTCTGTTTAGTACTACAAAGGTCTGCAGAGAAAAAAAAGAAAGAGAGAGAAGAGTTAATGCAGGAAAATCACAGCAGGAATTACACAAAGCAGATAAAATTCCAGGGTAAAAACCCAGCATTTTCTGTTGTTTTTTTAAAAAATAATCTCCTTTATGAAGCTCCCATTAGGGTACAAGACACCTGAACATCACGGGCATCACCCACCAGACACCAGGGGTAATTCTACTCCAAAAATCCATTTAATTTGAGACCTCAGCCAGGGCAGAAGCCAAATCTCCCAGCCAAGCCCCTCTTTCCTCTCCCACAGCCTTTATTCCTTTATTAACCCAGGCCCCAGAGGCTCAGGAGCACAGCCCCTGCCTCCTTCCTGCTGGAATGTGAAATGTAAAGAGCTCTCAGAATTTGAGCTTTGTAAGCTGAAATTTAAAATTAAACACAGGATTTGATCCGAGACCTTGGAAGAGGCCTTTAAACTTAAGTGTTAAAAATGAGAATGTGGATTTAAAGTAGGGACACGTTAAGTTTAGTAAAGGAAAGTCTGAAGTTTTAGAGTTTAGGATGTAGAAAAAATTAGTTAGGATATAGAAAAATTAGTTTAGGATATAGAAAAAAGTAGTTACAGAGGTAAGAAGGAGTTTGAAACACTATAGGTTTGTGTGTTATGATTGGCTAACAAAATTTACACTGTAGTATGGGTCTACAAGATGAAATATTTAAGGATTGAGTCAAAAATATAAATACCTTTGCTAGCAGTGTTTAATTGGTTAATAACTCTTTAAAAGGTCTTGTAACTTTCTGAGTGATGCTGTAACAATGTGAGCTGAACTCACCCTTCTTACTTAGGTTAGAAAATAAGAAAATAAACTGCATCACTAAAAACAACTCAGAGGTCTTGTCTCAAACTTATTCAAAACCCCCCACAAGTGAATTACCACACTCCCCAAACAACCACAGCAAACCCCACTGTTACAGATCCCTGGAAGGACAGACTGACAGGCAAACAGGACCAAAATGCGAGGGCAGGGTCCCCCAGGCCAGCGGGCACAGGTCACCCCCAGCACAGCCACCTCACTGCTCTTCCCCACAGAGCTGGTGAGGATGTGAGGCTCATTCTTCATTAGGAACCTGTGGGATGAACTTCAGGTTCATTCTTCATGAAGAACCTGTGGAATGAACTTCAGGTTCATTCTTCATTAAGAACCTGTGGAATGAATTTCAGGTTCATTCTTCATTAGGAACCTGTGGAATGATCCATGTGAGCGTGGAGCAGAATCCTGCTGGTCCATCTCCCTGCAGAGAGCAGCACCAGGAGCATCAGGGCAAACCGGGTCTGTGGGTGCTCCACAGCAGCACAGCCAGAGCACCCACCATCCCAACCAGAGGGGAAAATGCAATTTGTGTGCACTGAGAAGCCAAAGCCCCTTCCCTGGCACCATTTATCCTGTTTTTATCCTCTCCAGGATGGCCCCAAAGCACAGCTGGACTCACTCCTGTCTCCTAAAGACTGGCTGAGCTCAGAGCCCAACCCCAGGGAATCCAGCAGGGCTCCCTGCCAGCACAGGCTTCCCCAGGAGACTCACTCTTAGGAAATTTGTCATTTTCCTCGTCAATGAAACAACACGTTTGAGCTCGTTTGGTTAAATTAGACCATTGAGCAGTAAATTATTTGCAAAGGAAATCAAAATCAGATTGTGGTTCTGCACAGAGAGAGGAAGGTTCGTTAGCAGAACCACTAATGCATCCCCACCAAAAGCACTTTAAAGACAGTCCTGGACAGCTCTTAAATTGCAGCATCAAGAATTAATGACCAATTCACCTTGGCATGGACAAACCTCCTAAAAGGCCCAAAGTTTTGCAAAATTGCCATTACAGAGTGCTCAGGGGACACTCAATTCTAGGAATCAGCTCTCCCCCACTCCCTGACACCACAAACTTTCCAGGACTCACATCCCCTTCCTTTTAAATCTCTTTAAAAATGATCTCCCAAACCTTTTGAGCAACGAACCCTCCAGCAGGACCATGCTGGACATTACGTGGGACAAGGGGAGCTGGAAGAAGACTGGAACTTCCCAAACCCCACTCAGAAATTCTGAGAGGTGGCTCAGCCCCGCTGTGTCTCCATCTCCCATGGGAAAAACCCCCAGGCAGGAGCCTGTGGCTCCTTCAGCCAAAACCAGCAAGGCAGGAGTAAAGCCATCCCTCCCCTGGAGACACAGGGATGTGTGTGTGGCTTCCTGGAGGTGGAACAACCCAAAAGTGAGCTGGGGCAGGTGGATGGGAAGTGCCCCAGACGAGGGTGGGACACGGCAGGGATCACATGAACACCCAATTTCACCAGGACTGACTCAGGAATTCGGCACTGCCTGCTGTAAAACCACAGAATCCCCAAATCCCCGTGGTTGAAGAAGTTCTCCAAGAGCATCGAGCGCAGCTTGTGACCAAATCACCCAGCCCAGGGTGCCGAGTGCCACCTCCAGCCATTCCCTGGACATCCCCAGGGATGGGCACTCCAAACCTCCCTGGGCAGCCCCCTCCAAAGCCTGAGCACCCTTTCCATGAAGACATCTGAGTTTTCACCCCACTGCCAACCAAACATGAACTCCACGTCCTTCTTGCTTAGTTCCTCACCTGTTATGTGACTGCACCTAAGGCAGGTGCTTGTTTTCTCCCTGTGCTCTGCCCAAATTTCTCCTTTTGGGCCACAAAACCTGTTGAATTGTTCCTGCCTGTAAAGCCCATCATCCCGGGCCTTTCAGCACAGCCCTCGCAGCAGTGAGCTGTCAGAATTCCAGTCTGCTCATGGATTATGACAGTTCTGAGATCCACCATTCCCCCGTGTACCCTCTAAAATCCTCAGTAAATCTCTACTTGGTCTTGTCAATAGAAAGGAAAGCCCAAAAGCCAAGAAATGTTTGGCAATTTAAACCCTCTTTTAGTTTTCCATTCTGCTGCTGACATATTAAAACTCCATTTCAAAATGGCTGCAAGCTCTTAAAACATCTTCTGGATCTGGGCCAAGAACATCCTTAAGAGCTTTTAAGATGGGCTGAAGCAAAGCTCAAAACTCAGAGGAAGGTGATACCTGGAAAAAGGTATTTTGCAGTCAGTTTAAGAGATGGTTTTGTCTGCTTGGCCTTCCCGAAGCCTCCCTTTGATAGAGCTGTGAAAAAACTCCATCTTCTTTAGTTTCCATCAAGTTCATCAGGACTCACCAAAACCTTCTCCATAAAAAGAAGGTTTCATAAAAATCAATCTGCAAAATGATGACTGTGCTTGGGAGAGCAACAGAACCAACTGGGGGATGGCAAGAATCATTCCAGCTCCATCAAGATTTAAAACATTCCTGCTTCCTGCAGGTTTGCCACTGAGCAGTTCTGCAATGGCTGAGGAGTGAGGGGGAGTGGGCAGGAGATTTGAGAAGCAAACAGCTTCAGGAACAGCCTCAGAACATATGGGAGCACATTCCTGCAGGAGCAGGGGAGAGCGGTGACTTCCTGGTGACACCCTGAGTGAGCCACTGGGGCTGCTGGAAAAGGAATTTACAGCAAAACTCAGGCACCCTGTGGGCTGAAGAATTCATTACAGACACAACCAGCCCTGAGAGCAGCCCTGGGGAGAAGGGTTTGAGGTGCACCAGGAGCCCCCAGCAGGGAGGGGGGATGACCCCACCTGCAGAGCTGCCCTGGGAGCTTGTGGAGCTGCTGGAGAGAGTTCCTAATTTTTAAGTTTTATCGACCTCACAATCTGCCTGTGCAAGGAAATCCACTGTGCCTCTGGGCCAGAAATAATTCTCCACCTTTTCCCCCATCACGAGTGGGCTGCAGTTGTTCAGGAGATGGGAGCAGATCCCACACTTGGCATTCCCTGGATCCACAGCACCAACAGCCAACAGCTCCATCACACCCTGCCTTCCCTCCAGCACCTGGGGAGGACTGCAGAACACGACTGCCAGGGAATCCAATCTCTTTTCTTCACTCTTTCCCTTCCCCACTCACTTTTCCTGCTCCTTTGAAGCCAACTGGAGAGACAGAGTGCAAGAAAAAAACACCACTAAGCACTCAAGGCCTGGGAAAGGCAATGAGACGCTGGAAATAATAATAAAAACCTGATTTTTGGGATGCCTCTGACTCTTTCCTCTGTTTTGGTGACTTCACTGAAATGCAAACCCAGGAATAGTGTCGTGACCTTGCAGAGTCACCACCTCTCCCTGCAGACACCACGGGCCAAGGCTCCTGAGGCACATCCCGGAGCCAGACGTGCCTCCTGCAGCTGGTCCCTCACATCCCTGTGATTTTCCTGGGCCAAGGTGACATTCTGGACCCACAGGGCCCGTTTCCAAAGCTGGCATGTGACTTGACAAAGCTGCAAGTCACTCCCTTGGCACGAAGGCTCCGGAGAGATCCTCAGGTGCTCCTGTGGCACCATAGGTGACCTGGGATGTCACCTATGAGCCCCAGAGCTCACGTGTGTGGGGACAGGCTTCCTTTTCCCTCTGAAATCCATCCACCCAAAGTTATCCTCAACTCACTGAATACCCAGGGACCTTCTGCTGCCTCAGCACTGCAGCCTTTGCAGAAGCAGGAGCACCTTCACTTCATTCTGCAGCAGGGATGGAATTCCAGGGGATTGGAAATGGAAGGTGCTCGAGGAGCAAGGTCCCAACCTGGCAGAGGGAAAATGGATCAGAAGGAAAGAAAGGTGTAGAAGATGGGGAAACATCCAAAATGGAAATCCTGGCTGTAGGAATGAAAGAGGAAGGTGTCCCTGATGTCTTAATAAACACTGAAGGATTTAAGGCCGTGAGGCTGCTCTGCTCCCAAGGCTGGGGCTGCTCACACAGGGCTTTTCCTGAATTTTCTTTGCACATGTGAACAAAGAAGTTCATGTACCTGCCTCCTGGATATATTAATTGAAATGGTTTGGGTTTCCATAACAAAAATGGGTAACTATTGCTCCTAGCCTGTGCTTCAGGCCAGGAACTGGAAGGCCATTACAAGTTGTAAAATAAGAAATCATGAAAAAATTCTTTTTGGTCCTTACACAGAGACAGAAAGGAGCTGAAGCAGCTCCCAAACCTGCTGCCTGCGAGCAAAGGGATTCCAGATTCTCCTCAGAGCCATGATTTACCCCTCACTTCAAGACACTCAGGGGCTAGAATGTGTCCAGAGCTGGGAACAAGCTGAACTTGATCCTGGAGGTCTTTTCCAACTTCAAAGATTCTGGGATTCTGTGACTCTCATCTTGCAAAATGAAACTGAGCAGAGGGAAGAGCAGCACCTTGGACAAACCCATGGCTGGACTTGTGACTCCCTGTGCCACGGTTCTGTTTCCAGGTCACACTGTTTCTCCTTTAAATATCAGTTTACAGGTGCTGGGAGGTTCAGCTGCTCTGTTAAAATGCAGTTTCAGTTTCCTCAGACAAACCAAGATCACTGTGTCCTCCTGCAGGGAAAAGCAACCAGCTGATTCGTCCCCGTGCACGCTGCAAAAGCAAAGACCTGTGATGCAAAGCCTTCTGGAGAGAGGGTGGGGGAGAAAAAAAAATCTTGGAAAACTTCCCATGATTCAAGCAGATTCGTAATTCCTGATGATTCAGAGAAGGGCCTTTTTTTTAATGGCCTTAAAAAAAATTTCTTTGTGGAAAGTCACTGAGTATTGGAAGCAGCAAGGAGCAGCAAAGCAAGGCCATGCTGAGATGGACATGACAGGGAGCAGAGGATTCAGGGCTTGTGGGGAGAGCCAGACCCTGCTGGAGGTCAGCAGGGCTGGGGGGGTTTGCTCCCATCTCCAGAACCTTCCCTGCATCTCAGCCCGCCAAGGATTCCACACGGCGCTCCCGGAGATGTGACAGATGCCTTCAGAGAGGGGAACGCAGCTCATCTCTCCCTCTAAAAATGAAAGGTTTATTAATAGCCTCGTGTTGGGAGGCAAACGTGGAGAAGGATGCAGCAGGAGGGATAACGGGGATCCCTGGGCCTCCTGTTTGGGGTGGAATGTTGAGAACCACGGAGCTCTGCCCCTGCTTTGGCCAGGAAAAAACAGGAATCAGCCCAACTCTCCCACTGACACCACCCCTTCAACTCACAGAGAGGCTGCAAAGCTCTGGCAGTGGGATCACAGACCTTTCCTAACACTTCTCTGGTGGGAAAAGGGGTCAAGAGACCTTGGGAGTTCTCTTGTGAGGGTGGGGAGGCCCTGGCACAGGTGCCCAGAGGAGCTGTGGGTGTCCCTGGATCCCTGGAAGTGTCCAAGGCCAGGCTGGACAGAGTTTGGAGCAGCCTGGGACAGTGGAAAGTGTCCCTGTCCCTGGCAGGGGTGGCACTGGATGGGCTTTAAGGTCCCTCCCAACCCAAATTCTGTAATTCCATGACCTGCTCTCACCAGAACCAGATTGGCTTAATAAAGAGAAAATATTTGTTTAACAAATGGAGTACTCCTGAGGATAACTAAGCTCCCACAGCAGCTCCTGGTGGTGCATCTCCTGGAGGAGCACATCAGCTGAGCACCACGATGCAAACACAGATCCCCAAATTTCACAGCCCTGTTCTGAGGCAGAACCTGCCCTCAGCACTCTGGACACAAGAATTAATTGACGCAACCAACCATTAAATTCATCAGTGTGAACACAGTACAGAAGGGTCAGTTACTCCCATCACTCCCCAAATTCAGCTGATTTCACGTGAATGATGCCCTGCCAGCCCCAGAGTCACTTCTGAACGTCTGTCCCACAAAAACTCATCAAGTATTGGTCACTCATGAAATTAAACACTGAAAAACTTCAGTTTTGCTTCTAGTGAAATCAGTGACCGTGCTCCTCATTCCATCACCAGTGGATCCCTCCCCTTCATCCCCAGCAGTCTGCCAACCATCTCCTCATGACACCATTTCTTCAAACACCTCAGCACCCATAAATGCTTCCTGCCACATCACCTTAGACAAATAAAAATTAAGATGAAAGCAAGTTAATTAGTCTCCTTTTTTGCCATGATTCTGGGTCCCAGTGCTTCATAACCATCAACTTCAGACTGAATTCCATGCAAGTGATGAAATACACACTGAAACCCTCACTGTTACCCCTCAATTAAATTCTTCTTATTGCCCTGATGGTTAAAATTGGCACATTAGCACAACTTGAACTATTTTTAGCTTCCAGAGCTTGTTCTCTTAACTCCATCCTTAAAGACTGAGGTGATAGAAGCGATCATTAAACCTCACAGAAAAATACACAAGAAAACAAACCAACCAAACGATCCCCATCCAAGACTCCCTCTTTTTTTATCTTCTGTTTAAACCATACCCAAACCTGTAATTTCCCAAGGCAAAAAAAAGGCACTTTAGCAACTCCTTCCTTGCGGACTCACTTTCTGGGTCATATAATAAGGGTCAAAGTCCTCCAGTGGCACAGCAACCAGCCCTTTAGGGATGTCCCCGTAGATGAAAGGCAAATTCTTGCCCGCCTCAAGGTCACTGTTTGGTTTTGGTTTGCTGTCTTCATCGTCGTCCCGGTGGCTGCTGTCCTGCTTGGAGCGCTGCTTCTTCTTCAGCTCCGCGATGTGCTTCTCGATGTTGGCCAGCGACTCCGGAGTGAAGGGTTTAAAACTCTCGGGGCCTGGTGGTGCGAGCAGCCGCGCTGCCATCTTTTCATCCTGCAGCAGCTTCTTTAGAGATGTTGCACCCCGGGCAGGTCAGCTCTGCGGGGAGAAAAACACGGGCACGAGGTCAGAACAGCGCGGGCAGAGGCACGGGGAGCCCCGCTCTGCACATCCCCACGGGGTGATGCCTTGAGGGGCTCCTGGAGCTACACACTGTTAAAGAATAAAGTAGGGGTTTATTAAAAGGAAATCCTCAATGGACACACCTTGGGCAGCACAGGAGCCTGGCCATGGCTCTTGCTGTCCACCCAAGATGGCTCACTGGCTCCTGGATCACTGTCCACCCAAGATGGACAATGGTCATGAGTTTTTCATACAATTAAATATTTTTATTTATACTTTTCGGGCCCCTGAGGCTGTAGGTGATGCCTTGAGGGGTTCCTGGAGCTACACACAGTTAAAGAATAAAGTAGGGGTTTACTAAAAGGAAATCCTCAATGGACACACCTTGGGCAGCACAGGAGCCCGGCTGTGGCTCTTGTTGTCCACCCAAGATGGCTCACTGGCTCCTGGATCACTGTCCACCCAAGATGGACAACAGTCATGAGTTTTTCATACAATTAAAAAATTTTATTTGTACTTTTCAGGTCCTGAGGCTGTAGGTGATGCCTTGAGGGCTCCTGGAACAGAGCTACACACAGTTAAAGAATAAAGTAGGGGTTTATTAAAAAGATATCCTCAATGGACACACCTTGGGCAGCACAAGAGCCTGGCCATGGCTCCACCCAAGATGGACACTCAGTCATCAGTTTTCACACTTTTATAAGTTTTGGTCCATGTCTATATTGGGTTAATTGTCCAATTCCAGCTCCAGGTTATGAAGTCCCATCCTCCCAGATTGCTCTCCTCCATTTTCTGCTGTTTGCACTTTTTGGGCCTGAAGCTGCAGCACTGTCCTTGGTTCTGGGGCTGGAAAAGGATTGTTCTGTGTGACTGAGCTGTGAGAACTTGCTAAAACACTTTATATGAAGTTCAGAGCTACATACCAATGCAGTACAGAACCTGGAAAATAGGAAAACTAAAACTGAAGGCATCAGAGTGATGCAGAGGAGCAGAGCTGCTGGTTTCATCCCCAAAACGAGCTCCAGGCACGTGCACACCAAGGCTGTCACTGCCCAAGGTGTCACTTCACTGAGTTCTACAAGCAAGAAGCAGTTTGTAGGATCTCCCCCAGCCCCACTGGTGGCCACCCCAGCTTGGGCCCTCCTGAACACAAACTACTCTAGAAAAAACATTCTGAAAAGCAACTCCATTCTCAAAGCCACTATTTTCCTGCAAAAACAGTTTGACCAGTCACTGCTCTCAGCAAAACCGATTTTTAGACAAAATTCCAAGGCAGATCAAGTTGGACCAGGTGCTGGGCCTGGCCCAGGGCACCAGCACATTCCTCACTCTGCCAACAAGGTGTTTAGCAAAGCACTCCCTGGTACACACAGGAGGAACCTGGGGCTGGGTTTACAACAGCACCAGCACCAATGTGAGCACTCCCAAAAAATGCACCTTGATGCCCTATCAGGTGTTTCTGCAGCTATGAGAAGTTCCCTAATGACTTCACCAAGTCCAGGGAGAATTCTGAATGCTCTTTAGGTAGGGCCAAGCCCTCACCAGGCTTCCCTGCCTCACCTGCCCCTGAGCACATCACAGCTCTGCACTGGGAAGTCAAATCTCATCCTTTCATTTTACAGAATTTTATAAAGAAACACCTCCCTGAGAGGGTGCTGAGGCACAGGTTATCCAGAGAAGCTGGGGCTGCCCCTGGATCCCTGGAGGTGTCCAAGGCCAGGCTGGAGAGGGCTTGGAGCAACCCGGGCTACTGGGAGGTATCCCTGCCATGGCAGGGGTGGGACTGGATGGCCTTTAAGGTCCCTCCCAACCCAAACCACTCCATAATTCTATAAATTATGAGGGTTTCTATTAATCTGAGGCCATAAAAATGCAATAATTTAAAAATACTTCCATCAAGCACAACAGTAACTCCTGAAAGTTCAAGTTCTCTGATTATTTGGGTTGGACACTGGGTCCTGTTGGCATCAGATGCACCACAATCAATAAAAGCAAAGGGAGGGCTGCGGGGCACAGGTGAGGACAAGCTCCCAGAGCCTCCAACCTGCCTTGGCAGGGTTTGCCCCATCCCTCCACGGAGCCCCTTGCTCTCCTCCACCCACTGCCACGAGCAGCAGAGCTTGAGGAAGTTGGTTCCCCCGAATGCAGCCGCCCACCAGAGCTCTGCAGCTCTGCTCCTCCTGCCAGGCCCAGAACCAGCAGCAGCAATACCAGGAATACCTTGCATTTCTGAGCTGCTGCTACCTCGTCAGGCTGTTCTCACTCCAGAAGAGGCCAAGGGAGGAGAGGAATGACAGAAACCCTGCACTGATGCAACAGCACTGCAGTGCTGCAGGCTGGAAGAGAACCCAGCCCCGACACGGTGCTTGGGGAGGGACACAGACACCAAATCCAAGAGGAAAGGCACAAAAACCATGAGGATATGGCACAAAAACCATGAGGATAGGGCATAAAAAACGTGAGACATGGCACAAAACCCGTGAGGATATGGCACAAAACCCATGAGGATATGGCACAAAAACAGTGAGGATATGGCACAAAAACCACGAGGATATGGCACAAAAACTGTGAGGATATGGCACAAAAACCGTGAGGATATGGCACAAAAACCACGAGGATATGGCACAAAAACCCACGAGGATATGGCACAAAAACCATGAGGATATGGCATAAAAACCACGAGGATATGGCACAAAACCCATGAGGATATGGCACAAAATCCACGAGGATATGGCACAAAACCCACGAGGATATGGCACAAAATCCACGAGGATATGGCACAAAAACCACGAGGATATGGCACAAAACCCACGAGGATATGCCACAAAAACCATGAGGATATGGCACAGAACAGACCCCAGAGCTGCCTGGAATAAGGTCCCTCAAGCAAGGAAAAAGATAACCAGTAAGGTCACATCTTTTAAGACAACACAAACACAGCATCCAAATAAATATTAAAGATCCGGAGGAAAGAATGACTTTCAGATTCCTTGGAAACCATGAGATGGGGTTGAATTGTTGAAATTCAGCTATTTCAGCCTGCTCAGGCCATGAGGATTGTGCTGAATTCACGTGGGAGGAGTTCAGGGAAGCCAACACAGAGAACCACAACTCTCTGGAGCTCAGTGGCCTTCAGGAATAAATAAAACCCAATAAATAACTGAGTCCTTGGTAAGAATACCTGGAGATCCCAGCCCTCAGCAGAGAATTTTCAAAGCTGGAACACTCAGTGCAAATCATTCCAGAGGGATCTCAGGTTATCCCTTGCAACTGCTGTGAGACAACCTTTTACACCCTGATCCACACATCAGTCTGAAGCTGCACCACACACGTAGGGTTCAAATGCTGTTTCCAGCTCAGGTTTTATTTGGAGATCCAAAAAAACCTGGAGTACAGATCTCCCTCCTTATGTAATTCCAGAGTGCAGCGGGGGTCAGGATTCTCTTCCTATAAACCTGAGTATTTCTAGAGCAATAACAGTGAAGACTCAAAAAAGATGGCAAGAAGGGGAGAGAAGAGCCAGTATGTTGGTCACATTATCTCTGAGACATCACCAAATGGCCTGCTGATATTAAGGAAAATTAATTTATTCTATTCTTGCAGCATTTGCATGCATTTAATTACCAAATTTCCCACATACTGTGAAACTATAGAGCAGCATTGGGGATGTGGTCTAATTGAATGGCACAGATAAATATGTAAGGCCTGAATTTAGAAACCAAAGTAGCTCAGGGACACAGCATAAAAAAGGGAAAAAATGAAGGCATGAAGGAATTTGTGCAAAATTACACAACCCACAACTGGAGGCACCAACTCAGCTGACTTCCCATTTAAAGGAAAAAACACAACCAAACCCAACAAACCAACACCATTCCCCAAATCTGGTTCACAGCTGCACATGGCAGCAGCTTCTCCACGTTTTGGCAGTTTGGAATTACTCACAGGGCTGTTTCTTGTGTGCTACCAACCCATAACAGTGACCTGAGGCTCTCTCTCCTTGGGATGGTCTTGCCTGTCCTGACTTCATTTGTTTTCCCAATAAATTATCCCACATTAAGGTAAGGGACAAAGTAAGATGTGTGGCTCCACCTCATCTTCATCAAGGAGGAACTTCCACAGCTGCTCTGCCTGGCAAAGCTTCTGGAAGCTGCAAACCTTGTAAATGTGATTTCCCAACCAGGATTGATGGATATATCCCAGGATTTATTTTGGCCCTTCCTACATCAGGTTTTTCAACCTGTAACAAGAGAAACGTTCAGAAAATTGTGACACAGGAATTTATCCTGGGAGCTTGGATTTGGGTGCACACAACACACACATTGCTCAAATGCCTAAGATTTTCCACCAGAAACTACTGCACTGAGGTGGCCAGTTGCTAAGACTTAATTATTTTTTCTAAATGTTCCCAGCAGTCCATTTACTGGTACATTATGAAATATTCCAATAAATTATTCAAGCTGATCATCAAAATAAATTAAAAAACACTTTTGAGGCAATTTCCTTGCCTTAATACACTTCTTCCTTTATTAATTACCATTCACAGTGTGTCTTTGAGGCTGAGAGACCTTCTGTGTGAATTTTTATATAACCCACATGGACACATGTGCCTCTTGATTCCAAGGTGAGGATTGAGGCAGGAAGGAAAACATGGTGTAGATGAACAGCAGCCTGAAATCCTGCTGCAGGAGAGCCTAAAAAGCTCCAAGAAAAACCAAAATATCCACCCATGGGGAAATCCACAGCTGGATTTCAGCCTCCAATCCTGCAGTGAGTCCTGGGTCTGGAACAGGCCAATTTAATCTGTGGAAAGGGTCAGTGCTGTGACCAGCAGCAGTGAAGGAGGGACCTTCCCTTTAGGAAAGCTCTCATGGCATGTTTGATGCCACAAAAGTGGAAGAGAAAGGAAATATTTCCACTCCCAAGAAGCATTTGTTGCTTGGTGTTTCCCCACCCTCTGTAAAACCTTGTGGAAGTTCCCAGTGCTTGGCTCAACAAGGGAGGTCAGGGGCAGATTGGGACAAGGCAGGGAAATGCTCGTGGTCTTGAAATGGCCATGGAAGGAAGGCCTGAACTTGGACACACACACACCTCTAAAGGCAAAATAAATGAACAGAAATGTACAGAGGAAAGAGAAAAAGCAACCAACAGCAACAGCAAAATATCAGAATCATCGAATGGTTGGTTTGGGTTTGAAGGGACCTTAAAGCTCATTCTGCTCCACCTCCTGCCATGGGCAGGGGCACCTTCTACCACCCCAGGTTGCTCCAAGCCCTGTCTAGCCTGGCCACACAGAAAACATTATTAATTAACAACACTTTCATTTAGACCGACTACAGACTGATTCCTGCAGGGTCCTCACTCCCTCCCAGCAGCTGTGTGGCTCCAGTAACATCCCTCAGTAAGTTACAAGAATCAGAACTAGTTAATCCTAGTTAATTAATTAATCCCCAGTTCCCTATTCTGTCCTTACTCAAGGCCAACTTGTGTTTATCTCCAAATTCACACAGAACTTGGAGGTTCACAAACGAAACAACCTGAAGTGTTTCAACTTCCCCCTTTAAAATTCAAACTTCTGAACAAAGAACTGTTCAAAACAGCTTTTGTGCACGAGTTCAGCCACTAACCCAAATTTAATTCCTTGCTTGGTTCATTCAGCCCATCCACGACCCATAAACCAGGAGTCAGGGAATGGTTATTTTACACTATAATTTTGGGGGAATTCATTTCTTGTTGTGGAGCGCTCAGATGGTTTGAGTACAAAGGGGACAAACATGAAAGGGGGGGAAAATAAGCAACCCCCTTCTAGTGCTCTGTTAAAAATTTCTGACGTGTGCTGGAACACAACCCAGGTTTCCCTGTGCAGTAACACTTTTCTTCCCTCCTAATCACCCCCTGACTATCTGGTCAGACAAACGTCTCCCTCCACTGATGTCAGTCATTCCTGGTTGTCTTGACATCACCATCCTGCCACTGATTTCACTCAACAGCCCAGAAAGTGGGAACACCACTGGAATGGCCACATTTGCCATCCAACCTCTGGTCTCCAGGGCATTTTCCCACCTGGGTGACAGAGATCTCACGCTGAGGAGCAGCTGAGGAGGAGAAAATCCCCCCTGAGCCTCCCTTTCTCACTCCCCACAACTCACTGCTCCCTTCTCCAGCAATCAAGGGTTTATTTCCACAATTTAAGACCACTTGTGTAGCTATTCCTGTAACTTTAACACCACTACCTGGACAATTCAGCAATGTTATGCAGTACTCAAAATCCTCAAATCACCTCTCAGCAGACTTCATTATAAACTCCTCACACTTTTTAGCTGGGGCAGAAGTACAAGAAGCATGGAATGGGACTTTCTGAAGGTAGCAAAATCTCTGAATTTTGAAATGGCTCTGTTCAAGAAGGAGCAAAGTCCCAGCTTTGGCTGTTCGTTTTCCTCAAAACTTCCCATTTTCTGGAGTGCTCCATTAGGCAGGAATAACAGTTACAGGACAAGGCCGAGGCAAGGGAAGGCAGAAGTTGCTCTAAATTTGGGACAGTATTTGAAGACAGAATCCCAGAATCAGCGAGGTTGGAAAAGCCCTCCAAGTTCATCGAGTCCCTCCTGTGACCGATCCCCAGCTTGTCACCCAGCCCAGAGCACGCAGTGCCACGTCCAGGGATGGGGACTCCACATCTCTGGACAGCTCCTTCCAATGCCTGACCACTCTTTCTGTGAAGAAACCCCTCCTGAAAAGGAGAGGGTTTTGCCTAAGCCAGAAGAAGGTGTGAAGTGTTAAAAGCCAGCCTGGAACCTGAGCTAATGTCAGGGAGGTTTTATAATACACTCCTGCAGCAGGAAGCCACTTCTTCCCTACTTGTATTCTCCACCTCTGCACAGAAATAGGATAATGAGGCACAAGAAATAGGATAGTGAGGCACAAGAAATAGGATAGTGAGGCACCAGAGGGGCAGTCCAAGCATTCCTGAACCCCACCAGATTCCAGCCACCGTCCCACAAGGACCAGCTCTCCACCCCACCATCACCAACATGAGCCATCACACGCCTTTCCTCTCCGTGGCTCCTGAAATTACTCCCCCTGTGCTTGTTCCCAACCCATTTTGTTGTTTCACTGCTCCAGCTCTAACCCAGCCCATTGCTCTGAACCCAACAATAAATTATTGATCCCAGCGTATCTGCTGATATCAATGGAGCTGCTGCAGCTCGGGGGAAGGCGATCGATGCTGAAGGGCCACCATGTGACAGCAGGAGCCCAAGGGCCACACAGCCTCAGGGCCAGCACTGAGCCATTGAAAAACAGCAGCTCTCCATCGAGGTGGAAACCCAGAGCAGGTCATTCAACGAAAAACACACCCGGGCAGCCCCAGCACCAAGCACAGACACGGCACCAAACGGGAGGAAGATGATACTGTGATTTATGGTTTGAAGCTACTTCATTTCCATTCAATGCTGACTTTGTTTCTGCTTTATTTAACAGAATGAAGGCACAGCCATGCTCCATTTCCTAAGGCACGTGATCGCTCGCCCTCTTGCCTATTAGAAACCTCCTCCCACCGAAAAGCCACAGGACTATAATTGTTCCACTGAGCAGTACAGTATCCATACCATGATCTACATCTAAGCCATACATACAAGCTTATATAACTGATTAAATTATCTGTGATGGCTCCAGGTCCTCCACCCTGAGTGAACGACACTGCAGAAGAACCCAAACGGGTTAAAATGATCAAAGAAACCTTCGGTCACGTTGTTAGTTTTATATAAAACACCAAAGTGAAGAACAGGGACTTTCTAAGTACACAAAGGGTGGAAAAGCCAAGCACTGGAGCTCCGGGAGGCCTTAGGACCGACCCAGCAGGGAAAGGTCCCAGCGGTGTGAAGGGGCTTGTTACTCCTAAAAGCACCAACTCCCCAAGCCCAGAGCTATGCAGAGATCCTAAACAGCTTCACCAACTTGACGTGGCTGCCCCTGAAGAGATCGGGAGGGCGGTGACGGCCCGAGGGGTCAGTAATGGGCACAGGGAGCGTCCCATGGGCTCCTCCAGCCTCGCCCACACCTCCTGCCCCCGGGCACGGCTGGAGGAACCGACCCCAGAGCTTCCCGAGCCTCCATCACCGACACAGGAGAACAGGACCATTTCCAGGCCCCATCTCTCCAAAGCAGGGCTGCCCTGGAAAAGCAGCACGGCCGCGCTTTCCTCCCTTTCCACCTCTAGGCAGCGGCAGGAGGGGGACAGGGACCCCGCGCCGCACCCCCAGTTCCTCACAATTAAAGCTTCCCGGTGTCAAAAGAGGACGTCCCGGTCACGGCTCCCGGTGCGGGTGGAATGCTGCAGTGTGCCAGGGCCGGGTGACCCGTCCGTACTCGGTAAAAACATCACCGGAGCCGCGCAACCCGCCCCACCTGCGCGGCCCCTCGGGGGGCTCCCGCCGACCGCTGCGACACGGCACGGAGGGGACAAGGATGATCCTCCCACACCTGGGATCACCCTCCGAAATGCAGCTCAGGGCCCGAGGGTCCGGTGCAGCTGCTCCCCTTGCCAGACTTTCCGACTTCACCCCGGATCATCCGCAGCCGCTGCCGTGGAGCACCTCCCGGCGTCCCCACCCCCACATCAGCTGGGCATCAGTTTGCACCAGAACGCAGGGGGAGGGGAGGAAGACACCCAGATTTTTTAATAGAAAAACCTCGTGAATGTGCAATTCCCTCCCAGCAGGAAGGGAAAAAATAATATAAACCAAATCTGCCCTCGCCATCCCCCCCAAAATCTGTGGCGGAAGGAAAGAGGGAAGGGAGATGCACAACCACGATGCTGACCCAACATCTGGGTCAGCTGGAACACCAAGACTGCCCCAAGCATCCCCCTGCCCGCCTCTCCCCACCAAAAAAACCCCTCCTGTCCTCCAAAATCCCCCGTCCCCGGGCAGGGGAAGCTCTGCATGCCGAGCAGTGGGAGCAGGGGGTGGTGGAGGGACAGAGCAGCGCTGCAGCGAGGGCCGAGGGGGAAGGGACACGGAGGAGAACTCGGGCTCTCCTTTCCTACAACGCACAGAGCACGGCCCCGAATTTGGGGCGTGGGAGGAGGGTCCCGTGGGCCCCCCAAGCTGTGGGGTGGAGGGGGGACGGAGGCACGGACGCAGGGAGGGATGCAGGAACAGACGGAGGGATGGAAGGACGGGGCCCAGACGGGACTCCAGGTCCAGGGTGGGCGCAGGGGGCGGTTGCCCCTTCCCAGAGCCAGTCCGCCGGCCGGGGGACGCTGATGCCGGGCCCGGCACCGTCCCCCCCACTCCCGCAGGGCCGGGGGCCCCGGGCTGCAGCGGACGGACCCTGCCCGGCCGGGACAGCGGCTGCCGGAGCCCCGCGGGCAGAGCTGAGTGGGCACAGAACCGGCCCCCCGACCCCCTTCCCTGGGTGCGGGGTGCCCGGGCATCCACCGAGGTGATGCTGAGAAGGGGGCAAGGCTCCGGGACCCTCCTCACGCGGCGGATTTGGGGCTGGGGGCTCCCCAGGCCCTCCGCCCCGCACCGCCCCACAACCCGCCTCCGGTGTCCCCGGGGCTCTCCGGGCCGCGCTCTGCGGCAGAGCCCCCGGGGGAGGTGTGCCAAGGGCTACGGGGGGATGGATCTAGCAGGACAGCAAGCGAGGGGAGCTGCGGCTGGAGCCCGCGGGGGTCTCGGGGGCTGCGACTCACCGTGTCGGGCGGGCTCAGCGCGGCCCCGGCGCGGCGCTGCCGGACTGCGGCGCGGGGGGAGCTGCGGGAGGGACTGCGGGTGTCGCCATCTTGGTGCGCTCCCGGCGCTCCCCCCGCCCGGCCGGCCCGGCCCCCGCCCGCCCCGCGCGCGCCGCGGGGGGGCGCTCCGGAGGCACCGAGAGGCGCGGGGGGAGCGGGGAACCCCCGGGCCTGGCCCGCCGTCATCATCATCGGCGTCCGTGTGTCCGCCGTCAGCATCAGCATCGCCGTGTCCATCACCAGCTTCAGCATCCATGTGTCCAGCATCAGCATCAGCATCCATGTGTCCATCACCAGCACCATCATCACCATCCATGTGTCCATCACCAGCATCATCATCAGCGTCCCT
This sequence comes from Pyrgilauda ruficollis, assembly GCF_017590135.1. Classification (NCBI taxonomy): domain Eukaryota; kingdom Metazoa; phylum Chordata; class Aves; order Passeriformes; family Passeridae; genus Pyrgilauda; species Pyrgilauda ruficollis. Next base: position 442,743 of record NW_024520873.1, on the reverse strand, counting down.
GTGTCCAGCATCATCATCAGCATCCCCGTGTCCATCACCAGCATCAGCATCAGTATCCCTGTGTCTATCACCAGCATCAGCATCAGCATCCATGTGTCCATCACCATCATCATCATCAGCATCCATGTGTCCATCACCAGCATCATCATCAGCATCCGTGTGTCCATCTCCAGCATCAGCATCAGCATCCATGTGTCCATCACCAGCATCATCATCGGCGTCCGTGTGTCCGCCGTCATCATCAGCATCCCCGTGTCCATCATCATCATCAGTATCCCTGTGTCCATCACCATCATCATCATCATCAGTGTCCATGTGTCCACCGTCATCATCATCATCCGTGTGTCCATCACCAGCATCAGCATCAGCACCCCTGTGTCCACCGTCATCATCAGCATCCCTGTGTCCATCACCATCATCATCATCCGTGTGTCCATCACCTGCATCATCATCAGCACCCCTGTGTCCATCATCAGCATCTGTGTCCATCAGCATCATCAGCATCCGTGTGTCCATCATCATCAGCAGCTGCATCCCTGTGCCCATCGCCATCATCAGTATCTGTGTGTCCATCATCATCATCATCATCATCCCTGTGCCCATCACCATCATCATCATCAGTGTCCGTGTGTCCATTGTCATCATCATCATCCCCTGTATTTGGTGCACCACAGAGTAATTAAAGGTTGGACTCCACCTTGGAGGTGTTTTCCACAAACGATTCTGCGATTCCCACCGTTCAATCTGTTTGTAGCTGCCACAAGGTGGAGGCATGAAAATACAACAGAGATCGTTAATGAAGCACCTAATTACTCCTGGCTTTAATTTGCTTTATTGCCACCAGAGGGAAGCGGAGACACACTGGTGGCTTTCCCAGGAAAGCAAAACTCCAGCGCGCCCCCAGCAGAACTGTTCCAAGCTTATTAGGGACCACTCATCCCAAGGTTATTAGGGACCTTGGATTCTCCTGGACCTGGAGCAGAGTTGTCACCTGTTAACGGCTGATCCACGCTGCCACGAAATCCTTTGGAAAACTCTGTTGACTGCAGAGCTGACAAAGTCTTCCAGAATGTGTTCATGGAGTGGTCAGTGTTGATTCAACCCAAATAAAAACCCAAACCCCACAGGCTGCATGCAGAACTAATGAATTAATAAATTGTTTCATCTCTGTCCATGATTCCCATCAGTCTGGAAGATCACTGGGAGCCCGTTCTCACCCACCAAACGATTTAAGGTGTCCTTGCACTGCAAAGACTTAAAACTGCTGTTCAGAGAGAGCACAGAGCTGCTGAGCAAACCCAGCAGCTCCCAGGGGCTGGAAAATCAACTCCCTAACAACTCTGAACTGAAACATTAATCAAACCCCTGACAGAATTCCTGCAGAGATCCAGAGCTCGGCTGAGCTTCCGAGGGCAGCACGGGCTGCTTTAAGAGACGTGACTGTACCCGGAACTGAAGGAGGGCACTTGCAGAACTTTGCCTGGGGTTACATACCAAGTTGTGCTGCCCAGTTTGTACCGGCTTGGCAACAAACTGGCAGCTCCTCCCCTGGACTCTGGTCACTGCTTGGCTGCAGCTGCACAGTTCAGTCCTTGCCTGTGACCGGACTGAGAAATCAGCTGGAGAAAAGCGTCCACCAGAGCAACCCAAGCAGCTGAATGTACTCGGAGAGGACACGAATGCAGCTCTGACTGGGCTCCCGAGCTCTGCCACGCAGGAGAAGTTCTGCTCTGCATGGATCCTCTGCCCACGCTGAAAATGGCAGAGGCCGCTGCGAGCGTCCTCCTGCTCCGTGCTGGCCTGGCACTGCTAGCCTGGCCCATCTACCTGCTGTCCTTCCTGGGCATCTGGGAGCCCTTCTGCAGGAAGGTCTTCTTTCCTTTCATCTTAGAAAAGATTTGTGGACTTCACGAGAAGAAATCAAAGAAGCACAAGCAGGAGCTGTTCCGCAATCTGCCCGACTTCAAGGGCCCCTCCGGGGAGCTGCGGCTGCTGGAGATCGGCACCGGCAGCGGCGCCAACTTCCAGTTCTACCCACCGGGCTGCAAAGTCACTTGCACCGACATCAACCCCAACTTCCAGGAGGGCCTCTCCAGAAACATGAAGAAGAACCAGCACCTGCACTACGAGCAGTTCCTGGTGGCCGCGGGCGAGGACCTGCGGCAGGTGCCCAGCGGCTCGGTGGACGCCGTGGTTTGCACCCTGGTGCTGTGCTCCGTGCACAGCGTCAGCAGCACCCTGAGGGAAGTGCTCCGGGTGCTCCGGCCGGTGAGTACCCGCAGAAAAAAACTGGTGTTGCCCTTCATGTCTGCTCTAGAGGTACCACGAGCAAGGAAAGGGTGGGGGAAAAAACCAAAAACAAACCCAGAAAAATTCAAAATAAACACCAAACCCCCCCCCAAAACAAAACAAACAAAAAAAGTGAAAAAGAGTTGGTTTGAGCTTAAAACTCAGACAAAAATTTTAAAAAAGCCAAGTGAAAAAGAGTTGATTTGAGCTTAAAACTCAGACCAAAAATTAAAAAAAAAAAAACAAGTGAAAAAGCTGATTTGAGCTTAAAACAGACTTTCAGCCTTTAGAGTGGCATTTTCATAGAACCATGGAATGGTTTGGGTTGAGAGGGACCTTGAAGATCATTTAATTCCAAAAAAACCAGTCATGTTAGGAACTAATTGAAACAAAACCACAACAAACTACTGCTGAAATAAAAGAGGGATCAAATAAGTCCGCTCTTTGTGCTTTTTGAATGGGCATTTTGAATCTCTGGACATTTCCTTCTTTCATTAATTCCAGATAACAAAGGGAAGGGAAAAAGGAAAGGGAAAAGGGAAAGGGGGGGGAAGTGGGAGCCACTTGGTGTGACCCCCACACCCGCTGTAAGAAGACTCTGTGTTCCCAGGGAGGAGCTTTCTATTTCTTGGAGCACGTGGCCGCTGAGCATTCCAGCTGGACGTATTTTTGGCAGCAGGTCTGTTACCCAACTTGGAAACTCGTCTTTGCTGGATGCTGCCTCACGAGAGAGCTGTGGAAGAATCTGGAAGAGGCGAAGTTCTCCGAGCTGAAGATACAACACATCAGCGTGGCGTTACCCTGGATGCCCATCGAGCCGCACATCGTGGGGTACGGGGTGAAGTAACCCCTGTCCTGCCCCCTGTCCCCCAAAATTCCTCATCGTGGCCCACACACCCTGCACAGGCTCCTCCACGTGTGCCCATATCAGTAACACAGTGAAGGATTAAATCAGAAATTTAATCAGAACTGTCAGGTGAGAAGAGAGGGTCAATTTCCTGAGTGTCTCTGAATCACACAAAGTTGGAAAAGCCCTTTTGGATCACAGTCCAACGGTTAACTCGGCACCAGCACCGTGTTCACCACTAACCCACGTCCCCAAGTGCCACATCCGCACGGTTTTTGAACACTTCCAGGGATGGGCACTCCACCGCTGCCCTCAGCAGCCTGTGCCAGGGCCTGACAGCCCTTTCCATGAAGAAATCTTTCCTCCCATCCAATTAAACCTGCCCTGCCATACCTTGAGCCCTGGCACTGCTGACCCTGCCTTGCTAGAACCCAGCACAGCCAGGGAGGATCCCAGGACAACAAAAACCAGCCCGGGAAGCAGAAAATAAATGTATTAATGGAAAGGGACTGCTGTCTGTGCCTGATTGACTCTGCAACAGGGATCCTTCAGGTGCTCCCCACCTGAAGGGGCTCCCCACCTGTCACTGGGGCTCCATGGCACCTGCTGCCCCCTCCCCACACTCCCTCACGGCTGCTCCACCGGATGGAGCCTGAATCCCAAACATGACCCTTGGCCCAGGCGAGGGTGAGACCCTTTGACCCTTGGCCCAGGTGAGGGAGGGACTCCTTGACCCTTTGCCCGGCTCAGGATGAGCCCCCTGACCCTTTGCCCGCTGAGGGCGAGCCCCCTGACTCTTTGCCCGGCTGAGGGCTCCCTGCAGGCGGTCGCTGAGGGCAGGCCGGCCCCTCCCGCCCCTCACCGGCTCCTCCGTCCGCGCTCCCGCGCCGTCCCGGCCGTCCCAACGGCCCGGTGCCGGTGCCGGTGCCGAGGCCGGCCGTTCCCCGCGGGGTTCCCCGCGGGGCTCCCCTCAGGCCCCGCAGCCATCTTCGGCCCTCGCCGGCGATGCGGCGGGCGCGGCCCGCGCTGCCGCTGCTGCTGCTGCTGCTCGCGGGGCCCCTGCCCTGGGGGGCGGCCCCCACCGACCCTGTGGACGGTACCGGGACCCAGCGGGACCCAGCGGGGCCGGGCCGGGGCGGAGGGGTCGGGGAAAGGGGCAGCGAGCGGGGAAGAGCCTGAGCGGAGCGGGGCTAGGGGCGGCGGAAAAGTCTGTCGTTTGTACAGAAATCTGGTGAATTCCGTAAAGCAGCGGCGACTGAGCGCGCTTAACCGCAAATCTATACACCAGAAATACACCTTTGTCAGATAAATACGGCGTATTTCACATGGGCGGAGGAAGTCCCAGGTTCCCCAGACGCAGGGGTCTGTGAGGCAGCGGGTCCTGCAGGACAGAGAGCCGTGGCATGGTTCTGGCTGGGACGGGGAAAGCTTACAGCCCAGCCAGTGCCACCCGTGCCAGGGCAGGGTCACCTTCCGCTGTCCCAGTGCCCCAAGCCCTGTCCAGCCTGGCCTTGGGCACTGCCAGGCATCCAGGGGCACCCACAGCTTCTCTGGGCACGCTGTGCCAGGGCCTCACCACCCTCACAGGGAGGAATTTCTTCCCAATATCCCCTCTAAGCTTCCCTCTGGCAGTTGTCCCTTGTCCTGGTACTCCAGGCCCATTTATATGCTCTCTCTCCATCTCTCCTGCAGCTCCTTCGGGCACTGAAAGGCCACAGTTAAGTCAGCCCAAAGCTTTTTTCCTCCAAGCTGAATAATCCAAATTCTCCCAGCCTTTCCCCACAGCAGATCTGCTCCATCCCTCTAAACAACTCGGTGGCCTCGTCTCCAACAGGTCCATGTCCTTCCTGTGCTGTGGTGATGCTGGAGATTTAAAAATCCAAACCCAAAACAAATTTTAAAAAAACCAAAAAAACAACACCAGCAGCAACAAAAAAGGCCCACCAAACCCCCCAAACAACAGAAAAGAAAGACCAACCCATAAAGCCACAAACCCACAGCACCCACAAACGCTGCCCCAGAAGCGGAGCTGTGCCCTCCAGGCTCTCTAAGGAGCCCGTTGTATTTTGCAGAGTGTCAGCAGCAGCTGCCGGTGGCCCGGAGCGTGGCGTCCTGGATCGTGGGGGGCCACGAGGCCCCGGAGGGCGCGTGGCCATGGCTGGTGAGCCTGCAGGTGCTGCGCGGCGGCGTCCGCTTCATGCACCTGTGCGGCGGCGTCCTGCTGAGCCGGAGAGCCGTGCTGACCGCCGGCCACTGCGTGGATGGCAGGACGTACGTACTGGGGTGACCCCTGGGCACCAGGCTGAGCCCCCTAGGCACCACGGCTCCCCTGGGCACCATGGCTCCCCTGGGCACCATGGCTGAACCCCCTGGGCACCATGGCTGAACCTCCTGGGCACCATGGCTGAGCTCCCTGGGCAGCACAGCTGAACCCCCTGGGCACCACAGCTGAGCCCCCTGGGCACCATGGCTCCCCTGGGCACCATGGCTTGAGCTCCCTGGGCACCATGGCTGAGCCCCCTGGGCACCACGGCTCCCCTGGGCATCATGGCTGAGCCCCCTGGGCATCACAGCTGAGCCCTGGGCATCATGGCTGAGCCCTGGGTACCACGGCTGAGCCCCCTGGGCATCATGGCTGAGCCCCCTGAGCACCACGGCTGAGCCCTGGGCACCACAGCTGAGCCCCCTGGGCACCATGGCTGAGCCTCCTGGGCATCATGGCTGAACCCCCTGGGCACCATGGCTGAGCTCCCTGGGCACCATGGCTGAGCCTCCTGGGCACCACGGCTCCCCTGAGCACCATGGCTGAGCCTCCTGGGCACCACAGCTGAGCCCTGGGCACCATGGCTGAGCCCTGGGCAGCACAGCTGAACCCCCTGGGCAGGAGGAAGGAGGCCAAGGGCACCCAAGTTGTGTCACAGGGTGGCCAAAGGAGCAGAGCAGAGATTGTCCCCCTGTGCTGGGCACTGTGAGGCCCCTCCAGTGCTGTGCCCAGTTCTCCCCTCACAGCAAGGGAGGCACGCAGGGGATGGAACAGAGCTGGGCAAGGAGCTGGAGCACAGGTCTGATTGAAAAAATCTCCATAAAGTCCAACCTCTGCCTGATCCCCACCTTGTCACTAGGCCAGAGCACTGAGTGCCACCTCCAGTCATTCCTGGGACACCTCCAGGGATGGGGACTCCACCAACTCCCTGGGCAGGCAGCACCAGGAATAGTCAGTCAGGAATCATAAATCAGCATCAAAAAATCTTGGCTGTGCCCTTCACCTGGGCCAGAATTACCTGTGTTGTTTCTAATAAGGGGCTGTTTGGTTTTGATTAATAGAATGACAGAATGAGATACTGGATGAGATCTTCTTGTCCCACCCCTGACTCTGGGCTTTTCCAGCTCTGGAGCAGGAGGACCCTCTCCCATGCCAGGTTTTCCCTTCCCTTCCCCAGCCCACTCCCCCAAAGTTGCTTGGGCTGCTTTGTTCCACAGAGTTCTGATTTTTCTGGTTAATGGAGTTTTCTCCACCACAAAACGTTGTGATATTTACATTATAAACACTCTAATTTATCAGTTTTAACACGATTTCCTTTTTTCTTGTTGATCAGAACCAACAATTTGGCACTTAAGGGTTTGTTTTTTTTTTGACAATGTGGCAATAACTCCTCAGAACAGATTTTTAACTGCACTTACAGCAACTCTGGAGCATTTCAGCTCCCAGCACTGGTCTCTTTTCCAGCTTTTACCACAGTTGCACAATCTGCATCTGTCAACATGGACTGTTGACTCAACCATGACCTGGGGGAAAGTGAACTGTAAAATCTGCAAAACTTGGAATTTTGACCTTTATCAGGACTTTGTTACATCAGCTTCTTGTTTGCATTTAACAAACATTTATTTGCAATATAATTTCTCTTTAAATTATCAATTTAATTTTTACCTTAATTTTGGAGGCTCATTTGAATTTTATAGCTCATCCCAGGCCAAATTCAAAACTAATTTAATAAAGGTTTTTTTCAACGTACTTGACTAGAAATTAGATCTGAATGACTCTACCCCTGTTTATAAATTCATTATTAACTTGATAGTCATTATTTTATTTCTAGATAATGGATTCCCCAGGTCTAGGTGCAAGTAGAGTCTTTATGAGCACAGTGGAGGATGAGCATCCTTCCTTAATCCAAAATAAAAACATGTTTTCAGCTTTTTCAGACTATTATCTCCTGGTGGTCTCTGCTGAGATGGGGTGGCAGGCAAAATCCGGATGTCAGCTTAAATCCTTAATCTGAATTTTCCTTAACACCAGTAGGCAAAGGCAGTGTTCACATGGGGAGAATGGTAATGAGGCAAATTTGTTCCGGGAAATATTTACTATGGAATTTTCAATGTATATTCCTAGAGGTGCATAAGCAAAAGAAAACAGGGATAGAGGGAATATTGGGAAAAAATTTCTCCCTGTGAGGGAGGCCCTGGTATAGAGTGCCCAGAGAAGCTGGGATCCCTGCAAGTGCCCAAGGCCAGGTCGGACAGGGCTTGGAGCAGCCTGGGACAGTGGGAGGGCTGGGATGAGATGAGCTTTAAGGTGCCTCCAGTCCAACCATTCCCGGATTCTGTGAAAACAAACAGTGAAACCAGTGCAAAACCCAGGTGAATTCTCCCGCAGGGATCCGTGTTCCTGGCGAGCCGTTCTGGGCGTGCACAACCTTCAGAAGCACAGCCCTCACACAGCGAGGAGGAGGATCAGGAGGATCATCGTGCACTCGGCCTTCAAGAGGGAAACCTTTGAGAACGACGTGGCGGTGTTCGAGCTGAGGTCGGCGGTGCGCTACAGCCTCTACATCCAGCCCCTGTGCCTGCCCCCGGCTGCCCTGGTGCAGCCCTTGGAGAACAGCTCCGACTGCTACATCAGCGGCTGGGGACGCACGACCGAGAAGGGTACTGGGCTCTGGCCACGGCTGAAACCCTCCTGTGTCCATCCTCAGCACTCGCCCAGCTCCCCGGGTTTACAAACTCACTTTGTGCTTGGATCTTAGAGGCTCCTCCTGTTTGCATCCTCAGCACTCGCCCAGCTCCCCGGGTTTACAAACTCACTTTGTGCTTGGATCTTAGAGGCCCCTCCTGTCTCCATCCTCAGCACTTGCCCAGCTCCCTGGGTTTATAAACTCACTTTGTGCTTGGATCTTAGAGGCCCCTCCTGTCTCCATCCTCAGCACTTGCCCAGCTCCCTGGGTTTATAAACTCACTTTGTGCTTGGATCTTAGAGGCCCCTCCTGTTTGCATCCTCAGCACTCCTCACCCAGCTCCCTGGGCTGATAAACTCACTTTGTGCTTGGATCTTAGAGGCCTTTCCTGACCTTTCAAAGGGGAATGGCACAAACTGGAAGAGGACAGGTTCAGATTAGATATTGGGAAGAAAATCCTCCCTGTGAGGATGGGGAGGCCCTGGCACAGATTGCCCAGTGCAGCTGTGGCTGCCCCTGGATCCCTGTAAGTGTCCAGGGTCAGGCTGGACAGGGTTTGGAGTAACCTGGGACAGTGGAAGGTGTCCCTGCCTGTGGCAGGGGGTTGGAACTGGATGATCTTTAAGGTTCCTCCCAACCCAAACCATTCTGTGATTCTAACTGGATTTGCTCAGGTTATGGTCTCCTCACACAATGTCATTTAACTCTGCAGTGAGGATCTGCTCTCAGGGGTTTTCCATCACAAGCAGGTTAGACCCACACAGCTGTAACCACCAGAATAGATTTCCCAGCCTTTCTTCCAAGTATAACATGAAAAAAAGGAAAATAAACTCAGCTGATTTCGGATTCATGGTGCAGGTCAACGTGGGCTGCTGGAAACAGCTATTATATTGTAAAGCAACAATTCTGATGCCACATATTGTGAACTGAGGGGTTCCCATAGGATTTATGAATGACTACACCCCCTCCAGTTCTCTCTTTACTCCCACTGGGCACAATTTCAATGCCAGTTGGTGTGTGGGAGTTTTGGGGTCAGCTGAGATTGTATGAGCCTGTTTGATAAGTCACCTCTGACATTTTGAGCACAGCAGGTGTATTATCATTGATGCTTCTTCTGAGGAAGAATTGCAAAATCTACAGGAAACCCAAGTCTTCAAACCTTTAACCCACTCAAATTCCAATCTGTTGGCAACAGGCAGGGTCTGTGTCACATCCATGTCTAAACATGTCCAGGAACACACCTAGGCTGGCAAAACAAAAAAAAAAAAACAAAAAACCCAAAAACCAACAGTAAAACTGCTACACACCCAAGGATATTTCACCTTTCTAAATTCTGTCTCCTTTCAAGGTAAAATCTCACCTGTGCTAAAAGAAGCCCATGTGGGAATCCTCCCTCCCAGCCTGTGCAACAGCTCTGAAGGCTACGCGGGGCTCGTGAACAACAAAGCACTCTGCGCCGGCTCCTGGGCTGGAGGCACCGACACCTGCCAGGTGAGCAGGGAGGTGTGCCCCCCTGCCAGGGGAGAAGGGAGGTGTGCCCACCTGCCAGGTGAGCAGGGAGGTGTGCCCACCTGCCAGGGGAGAAGGGAGGTGTGCCCCACCTGCCAGGGGGGAAGGGAGGTGTGCCCCCCTGCCAGGGGAGAAGGGAGGTGTGCCCCACCTGCCAGGTGAGAAGGGAGGTGTGCCCCACCTGCCTCGGTGGAACTCCCAAGCCAGAGGCTCAGCAGCATTGTGATTTGTAGCATGATTAATTAAAACAGCAGAAATACTAACTGGAAAACATGTCAAATGCAAAGGAAGCATCATAAAAGGGTAGGATAGTGATTGCAAAGCAAAAACATACACAAAGAATTTGGTGATATTGGAAAGGTAACAGGAATAGGTGAACAAAGAGGAAGGATAAAGAAAGCAAAATATTTATACCGTAAAGGCGTCAGTAAATTATATATGAGACAAAACATTGGACACTGTACCATACATACAGTGTTCATGAAGCACACGTATGTCTCACCTGTTCTTATGCTGGAGAGCAGCACTGGGCACAGGCAAGGCTCAGGGAGATGGTTCAGGGATAGGGCTCTAGGAGGTGGCTCAGGGATGTGGCATGATTTTTGTTTAAATTCTGAGCAATCACCACCTTTTTCTTGGAAAAGCCAGTTCTCAGGTGCAAAGCACTGGCAGAAGCTGCATCACCAGCTGGGACATGGAGACATTACTAATTAAACTCCATAATGTATCCTAAGTGCTTTGTCTGATACACTTCCTGCTTCTCTCAGCAGTTTTCCCTGAGCAGGTGACACGGCCAAGACAGAGGATGTGTGTTCATTACTGTGTGTCTTGGAGCTCCCACGCCGTGTGGACAACTTCCCCAGTTAAGGGAGGAGTGAAGGTTTAGGTTTAGGTTTAGGCATGAAAAGGTGCAGAGAGAAAACAGAATCTGAGTTAAAAGGTACTAAAGCAGTGCAGGCCTGGGGCTCTGGTCAGTGCAGTCTTGACCAGAATCAGGAGGAATTCCTCCATGGAAAGGGTGGTCAGGCATTGGAAGGCGCTGCCCAGGGAGATGGTGGAGTCCCCATCCCTGGAGGTGTCCAAGGAACAGCTGGACGTGGGTGACAAGCACTCTGCTCTGGTGACAAGGTGGGGATCAGGTTGGACTTGATGGTCTCGAGGGCCTTCCCAACCTCAGGGATGCTGATTCTGTGTCTTTCAGCAACACCAGATTGACCTTGAGTTGTCCATGAGGTACCGCCCACACGTTACTGTCACTGTGACTGTCCGGTTAACTGAGCCGCTTAAAATAAATCTACAAAATAGACCGATTACTGCCTGAACCGTTCCCTGCAAGCAAACCCCCTTACATGCTACTGGTTTTTGTGGTGTTCATTTGTAGGGCGACAGCGGGGGCCCCTTGATGTGTTACCACCCTGACAACAACAAGTACTACCTCATTGGCATCGCCAGCTTTGGGGTGGGCTGCGGCCGCCCCAGGTACCCCGGGATCTACGTGCGCCTGTCTCAGTACGGAAAATGGATAAAAGCAAAGCTTCTGTTGACCAACAAGACTCGGAACCCCGTGAGCACCACACTCACCATCCTCCTGACTCTGGTACACACAGTGATCGCACAGATTTTGTAGAGGGTCCTCGTGGAGCTCTGTCCTGCCTGGAAAAGCTTGGAGAAACCAGCTCCCTCCTGACTGACAATAAATCCAAGAGCCAAAGGATGTGCACTTACTTTTTAGGAGTCATGTTTGCCATTGTATTTTTTGTTTCCTGCCTCTGATATCCACACTGACAGGAGAGGAAGCAGTAACAGCCTCGGCACTAATAAGGAAAATTGAATATAGAAATGTTACCGACTGGAAACACTTTCTTCCCACCCTATTTCTGTGCTTTTCCAGCCATCAGAAGGTTAAAAACACTCAGTGACGCCACCAGGGTCTGGGGAGGGCAGATGCTCCCTCTGCCGGGTAAAAACCAGCAGAGCACACTAAGGTTTTAATTAACCATTTAATTAACCAAACCTTAACTGTGGCTTGGCTTATTGAAAACTAAGAAGGTAAAAAAGCCCTGCAGGAAGGTAAAGGCTGTTCTGTACTCATGATTTTTAGCACTGGCAGGTGTGTACAAGTGCCATTTAATCCACTAAAATTGACTATTATTTATTCCTGGCTATCATATGACTTGATCCCACACAGGTATTCACACCTGGTCACCACCACTGCAGCTCTAACTTCATTAAAAATAAATAGGAACCAGCAGAATTATAATATTTTAGCGACTTTATTTACCAAGATCAAAATTTGCAACCATTAATTGTTTCAACAACTATTTACAGTTCATGGAAAGCACGGACTGTTTGGAACCAACCAGCAGAACAGCATCAGCTGCTGCATCTCTTACCCTCAGGAATGAGATTTTACTCTTTAAAATCGAGATTTGAAAGTAAATCCAAACTAAGAACTTCATGATCAGTGCTTAAAGAGCGAACCTGTGTTACTGTTTAATATTCTCGTGATGAAAAATCAGCTGTTCTTTCCAACACAGTATTTTAAGAGTGTAAAAATTGACTCCTGGTGTGTCTGGCAGGACAGGTGCTTCCCTTGCTGGATACAAGAAGAATTGGCCACCAGGTTTTTACAGTCTTAACACTTGATAGTTTTTGTTTATTATTGTTCCATCTTACAAAAGGAAAAAAGAGAACACAGTGAGGATCAGCTACCACAGAGTTCCCAAAGCAGTTCAGAACTGTAGGTCAAACCCTCTCCCACATGCCAGGTTACACAGAGCTGAGGAAAGGTCCAGTTCTCTGAGGTGCACGTTCCAGGCACATTCCAGGCTGTTCAATTCTCCTGAAATTCCACCAAAGAAACGGGAAACACCAACACCTCTCCAGGAGCAGCTCCCTCAGTTTACGACTTTCCCAGCCTTATTTCTGATGTGTCACAAAGCTTTTTTTTTCTGACATGATGGCAACCAGGGGTCCCACTCCAGCCTGGCCTAAAGGAAACGCACTGGCACTTGTGCCCACAACAATCAGAGGCTTAGGAACTTCAGGGAAAAAAAAAAAATATCCTTTTCTAGCCCACTAACCAGGAGATTGTGGAATGCAGATTCCTCATGGCAAAGAGCTCTGCTTGCTATAAGTCCATTCATTCCCAAAGGAGTAAAATAAAAAATACTGACTGACCATGGGATTACACATCCAGGGAGGGAGCACAGCTTGGAATTCCATCCAGATCTGAGCTAGCACGACACACACGGAGCTCTGACACCTCAGCACAGTCCCTTGTGTAATTCCCGCTGACAGAACTGGAAGCAGGATTCAATCCCAGCTAGGGAAATGGTTTATTACTCATGCAAGAAGCACTGCAGTCACCTGCAGCACCTGCCCAAGACCAGGGCCTGACCAGCAGGGTCACACCTTGCCCAGGACCGTGTCCTCACCAGTACCATGTCCTGCCCACCAGGCCCCCAGCCAGACAGCCCTGGGGGTCTCCAAGAAGGGAGATTCCCCAGGAAAAGGAGTCCTGATCATGTCAAACTTTTGTTTTTTACCTGAAACAAATTTAAATTGTACAAACTGGACTCTCTGACACAATGAGATCTAATGTGCAGATATTGTTAACTCTGGGGAGTAAAAAGCCCTAATTTCTTTTTTTTTTTCCCTCTTTTTTTTCCCCCCAATACTCTTTAGGATCCATTTTTTTCTGCAAGTTGCCTACAGACGTACAAAATTAATTCAAGTATCTCCTACACCAAAGAGGATCTCATTTGACTTTGTACTATCCATAAAAATATATCCTTGAAAATCTGGTTCACAAAATATTTCATTTGGTTACTAAAATGAAAGATATAAACTGTCAAAATACGTATAGAAACTCAATTTCAGGTTTTGTAAAGATCACAATTTAGCTACAAAATATACCAACCATCTCCCTGTTTGCAATATAGTATTTGCTTACAAAGATACCATTACTTTGCAAAATAGCTCCTACCTTACAAAATTAGGCTGGAAATTGTAGTTTTGCACTACTTCCAGCAATAAACCAGAGATTAGAACCTCATAACCCTTTGGTATAGATCTTCCATTTTTTACTACATCATTTTTCTTCTATTTGGTTTCATGTTCCAAAGGCCAGGAGAATCCCCAGCCAGGACAAGCACTGAGTGTTTAATTGTAGATATGATCAGCACACAATTTAATTTTCAATGATCGATGTTTCTCATGCCCAGAACTAAGAACAAACTCCTGTGAAATTAAAAACTTTGAGAAGTTAAATCTCAGAAATTCTTCAGAACTGTTGTCACCCATCCTTGTCCCTCACACTGTGCTTTAAAATCACTGATGTGTTGAATTCTCTGCGAAAATCAACACAATTTTCTGTGCCTCAGACATTTCCAGGACCAGGCCTCTTGCTGCCTTCTGCAGATCCTTCCCCAATCTGATAAACACGGCAAACATGGAAAAAAAAAAATCATCCCAACTTTTAAAATTGTCATCTGAGAAAAGAGTAAAAACATAATTTATACCTCGAGCAAAGTATCAGCTTTTTTATCATCTGCACCTGTAAATACCAACTTACAGGTTAAAATAAAAATATTTACAGACAAATAACTGAAGGAAAAAGGCTTGAAAAAGAGTAAGAAATCAAAACATACACTGGTTATAAATGTTACTAATAATGTCAGCTATGGCAAGGATTCTGTTTCATCCATGTTTTCTTTGTAACCAAATTTTGCCTCCCTTATTAGAGGCATTCATAGGAATTTTCAAAGAAACTCTCATCACCTGCCTTGCCACACGTGACTGTCCTTCCGCTGTAGCTGCAATCTTGAATTCAGCAGTTTCCAGTTGTGCCAGCAGGAATTTTGGTGAGGTCTTCTTGTTTCCTCTTTGTACTTTGTCACCAACATGTTGTAAAGAAAATCTATAGAGTCTTTTGAGCTGTGAAATCTAGGTAGAAAAGTTTCATTTTTGACCTTTCATCTAGTTTAAAAAATTCAGTATAAAAAAAAAATTCTCCTCTGATATTTCACCAGTCCCCAAAGGTTTTTACCTTCTCTTCTTACACACTTTTATGACAGTAAAGATCTTTCAAAGTTTTTAGCTCTTCAATTAGAGTTTTGTTCTGATTTTCCAGGACTGCCACTCGATTTTCCAAACATTTCACATACTCCTTCTTCTTCCTACGGCACTCCCGGGCAGCTTCTCTGCAACAGAGAAGCAGAGTTCTTGATTTTAGACGTGACATCTGTTTTCTGAACGTCACAATACTGACCAACAGGAGAGAGCTGAAACTGCAGTGAGGAACAAAACCCAGCCAAAACTGCCTGAGGAGAGCAGGAAATTCAGCAGGATCTGGTAACACACGTGGCAGCCAATCTGCAGGGGAAAGCCAGTTTTGGCTTCTCCACACTGTGAGACTCAAGGGAGCATGTCTTGGTCATAACTTCCCATGTTTGGGTCACAATCTCCCACAAGCCCAGGTGTGCTCAGGTGGGGAAGGAGGCCAAGGGCACTTGGGCTGTACCAGCCATGGTGTGGCACAGCAGCAGGGCAGGGATTGCCCCCCTGTGCTGGACATTGTTAAGGCCCCTCCAGTTCTGGACCCTCACTGAAAGAGAAATATGGATGGGCTGGAGCACACCCAGAGCTGGGAATGGAGCACATGGAGAAGGGTCTGGAGAACTCCTGAGGGAACTGGGAAAGGGGCTCAGCCTGGAGAAAAGGAGGCTCAGGGGGGAACCTCCTCCCTCTCCACAACTCCCTGACATGAGGGGCAGCCAGGGGTGGGGGGCTCAGGCTCTGTTCCCAGGGAACAGGGACAGGACAAGAGGAAACGGCCTCAAGCTGTGCCAGGGGAGGTTCAGGTTGGACATCAAGGGGATTTTTACCATGGAAAGGATGGTCAGGCATTGGCAGGGGCTGCTCAGGGAGGTTTGGAGTCCCCATCCCTGGATGTAGCACTCAGTGCTCCGGTGGAGATCTGTCACAGCTTGGACTTTATGATCCTGGAAGTCTTCTCCAGCCTCAGTGATTGCACGTGATTAAACTCACCAAGCAAGCAGCTCAGGTGCACTGACGTACCTGTTCTTCATCAGCCTGATCTCTCGTTTCAGCTGTGGGTCATCTGTCTTGCTGCTCTGGGATGTCAGAGTGACAGGGGACGTCATCACCACGGTCTGGGGCAGGGAGGAGGTGGTGGGCGTGGTGCGGATCTGGTAGGTCTGCATGTCCCCAGAGGCAGCTAGGGGACACAAACGGGGACACAAACGGGGCAGCATTAGCAGGTGGCACTCACGGTGACGGGGGTGTAACCACGTCCCCAGGGGGTACTCACTCTGCACCACCACCTGGTTGCTGGGCACCAGGATCTGCTGCCCGTCCGAGGTCTGGGCGTACTGCAGGATGGTGGTCCCGGGCTGGGAGCCACCGGCGTTGGCCATGGTCAGTGTCTGCAGCCCCTGCACCCCGTCTGCCCCCGGCCCCGCCAGCTGTAGCCCGTTGGCTGCGATGGCAACTGTGAGGGAAGGCACAGGACAAGAGGATTTGTAGCTGTGCAGCAGAAAATACAGGTGAATCACAGTATCCTAGAACGGGTTGGGCTGGGAGGGATCTTACAGCCAGTGCCAGCCCCTGTGCCATGGCAGGGACACCTCCCACTAGCCCAGGCTGCTCCAAGCCCTGTCCAGCCTGGCCTTGGATCTGTCAGGGATCCAGGGGCAGCCACAGCTTCTCTGGGCAATGTGCCAGGGCCTCTCCACCCTCACAGGATAGAGAGGAGCAGGTATGAAGCACCACAAACACCAAGTGGGAACATCAAAAGAACAAACTCTAATTTTTTTTTGTACCTCTCTGATACCACAGGAGCCTTTTAGTGTGGCCTATAATATTATACATATATATACATAAAAATATACATATATACTTATATATCTATTTCTGTGTCTTCACTGATGTATTGAGTTAAATCCAGCAAAGAACAATGCTGTGTGCTCCATACCAACACCCTTAAATGAGTTAATTTGCAAAATTTAAAATTACAGAGCACTGAGCTTATCTGAAGTCTGTAGATATCAGGTACTTCTATGTACTAACTTTATTGACTACCAGATAATAATCGACTTTTGTCCTTCATCTCACTCAAACACTTAATGAAAACTGCATTTTGAGGCAAGTAAAAGAAAAACTGTGAGGATATTTTGGGTAACATACTGTACTGTCCAGTGCTTGTCTGGTAGATGGGCGTGGGAACGGACATGGAGGTGACAGTGGAGACCCCAGGACTTTCCTCATCTCCTTTTCTATCCCGTGTGTCTTCAGAAGAAAGATCTTTCAAAATTTTTCTGTGGAAAAAGGAGTCTGACATTTGACTGCACTC
Organism: Pyrgilauda ruficollis; assembly: GCF_017590135.1. NCBI lineage: Eukaryota > Metazoa > Chordata > Aves > Passeriformes > Passeridae > Pyrgilauda > Pyrgilauda ruficollis. The sequence continues at coordinate 425,774 of NW_024520873.1, read as the reverse complement.
CTCACTTCAGTAAAATGATACAACTGAGCAAAATTACAGCTGGTGAACATTTTGCCCTTTACAAAATCCCGCTGAGGTCAATCTCCAGTTAGTGGAGTCAAAGTTTCCTCACTGCAGTGATGGCTCAGAAAGTTCAGTGCATGAACAGATTCACTGCATGTTTCAAGGGAAACAACCTGGAGGACAGCAGAATATTGCAAATCACGGGAAGGGGCTGTTGTTTTGGTTTCAAATAAAAACACCAAGTGTATCACACCCGTACCGGTAGGATGGACGGCGAGCCAAGATGCCTCGAGCCTTCTGAGAGGAGCCAATGCTGTCTGAGGAGTCCTGAGAATCCTCACTCTCAGACAAGGAAGATACCTGGTGAGAAAGGGAACAGGAGCACCAGTGATGTACAGGACAAACACAGAAAGCACCTGGAATCATTTATGCAGAAAAGGAGCAGTGGGGTTTGTTGGTCAGAATGTAAAAGTCCAGTGAAAAGAATATTTAAGGTAGCAGCATATCAGGGAGTGAATATGCAAAGTACTATCTACAATTTTCATTATTCCACTGTGTGCTCATCCAGCTCGACGTGTTATTTTGTCTCTGATGCTCCTTATTATTGAACAAAACATTTATTTGCTCTTATCTGTGTGCCAGTAACAGAGTGCAGAGGAATGCACAGAGCTCTGGGAAAAGCCTCTCACTGAACTGCAGACACAGAGCAGCCTATGATCAGCAGGGAAAAAAACCTGCTCACGTTGTACTTTGTTTTTCCCTCCATCAAGGCCACACAGTGTTCATAAATTACAGAAAAGAAATTAATCCAGTCAGTGGAGACTGTGCAACCAGGGGGAGGGAAAAGGAAGGAGACTTAACAGAGACACGAGCACCAACAAGCAGCCAGTGCAGATGCCTGAGTGCTTTCAGCAGTGACACGTTCTCCTCTCCCTGCTCTGATGTTACAGCAGTGACAGCTGACAGTCCCTGCCAGGTTGGCTTCTCATGGCTTATCAATTTAGTGTGGTGTGAGGAGTGTGGGACAAGGATCAGGGACAAATTCCTGGGTTTTAGGGCAGCTCCTCCCTCGCCCAGCTGCCAGGGCAGTGGTTTCCCAGTGGAACTCCAGGTCCCCAAGGGCCCTGCAGCAGGGACTGAGAGGAGCAGGAACAGACTCACTGGAACTCCCTGGGCACCTCCTGGAAGGGACTCTTACAAAAATCACATGGCAAGTGAGTAAGAGACACAAGCAGAGACTTGGGTACCACTGGAAGGGAGTTACAGCACAGGAGAGCACCCAGCAGCTCATTCCCCTTCATGCAGCTCCACCTTGCCCAAACACTCATTTTAATCCACTACTGAATTATTCTATTATTCCCCACTCCCCTCTTTGGGTGTCAGACCCCACCTGACTCCCAGGGCACCAACTACAAAGCTGTGGATTGGACTTTTTTTATAAAGGGAGGTGACATGAAATGGTTTCATTTTGACTCCACAGGTGATTTTCCACGAGGAAGAATTTCAAGCCCAAATGAGGGATCACACAGGACTGTCCTTGGATTGCTCACTGTCTCTTACAGCAGGGCACAAAGGCAGCTGGGTCAGAGAAGCCTCTGCACATCTTTTCCCATCTTTTCACCTACATAACTGCAGATGTGGGGTATTTAAAGCCATTGTGGAGTTACCTGCACGGTTTGCACCTGAGGGGAGTGGATCACAGAGGAGGACTGAGCTGTCTGAATGACTCCCTGGACCTGGACTTGCTCTCCAGGAAGCTGAACGACTGTGAGGGGAGCAGAACCTCTGAGAGACATCTACAACAGACAAAAACCATCAGTAAAACCTTTGTGCCACAGGACTCAGGAAGTGCAACACGTGTAGGAAAACCATTAGCAGCTTATTTTAATTCTAATTAAGTCACAAAAGTACCTTTAAAGATGCACATTTTTTAGACATTATTTGCATATGAAAAAGGCTGAAAGAGGTCGTTATTTCCTCTGGTTGGAGAAAAATCAAATGTGGCATTATGTCACACAATCAAATATGTGATATTATGTAACATATTAAAAACATGAACATGCTTCAGCTTCCTAGAGGATTTGCAGTTTTGGTGTTGAACTCGCATGAGTCTTTACACTTTAATTCAATTTACATTGTTCACATTTCCATATATTCCCGAAACAAAAATAATTCAAGCTATACATGTAGATTGTAAGTAAAGAACCACTTCTGTAATTAAATTCCTTCAGTATTTTTATGAATCTGAAATACACGAGAAGGGATCATTAAATACATGAAGGGATCATTAAAGTACACACAGCTGAAGTTCCATTTAATGCTACTTTTGTGTCATAACTTACAATACTAAAGGACAATCAGAATTTTATACATATAAAAACAGATCAGAAAACCAGCCTGGAAACAAACCCCAGGACACCAGCTGATATTCTCTCCTTTCCTATATCTAAATTTTGCAAGAAAATCCCAATTGCCTCCACAGGACAAACAGTGGATGAGCTGTAAAACATTGCTTTTTCCTGGGAAAACCCTCCTGGAAGGATTCACTCTTTCACCAGTTCTAAGGGATTCATGTTAAAGCTCTGACACGGATGTTACCTTAGAGGAAAAACCTCAATTTTCAAGTTCATGTGGTTTATTAGATTAAATATGTTCACGTTGGGCTAAAATCCAAGGGTTTCCATGGTGCTGAGTACCCAGGATTGCTGCTACTACAAAAGGAGCTGGAAATGCTTTTTCTAAGGAAAAAATGAACCCAGGCCCTAATTTTATTCCTGAGCAGCTCCTGTGGTCGACTAACCCCAAATCTGGGCTGCACTTTTGCATTGTACAAACACAAAAAAAAAAGCTTTTAAACACTTTTAAATTACTTTTATGTCACCCACCATCAAACAAACACATTTTTCTTAGCCTCTTTCTGTTTTTTCTTCTCTTGAGTGCTTCCAAGAATGGATCTAGTTTGCAGCACATAAAACTGGCTCTGAACTCCCTGAAATGTTTGCTGAGATCCAGCCCAGGCTTTACCTGTTGAGCAATATGAGAGAGCTGAGCTGCCTGGAGGGTTGTACCTTGTACAGCTGAGGGCTGGGACGTAACAGAGCTGCTGCTGCCGCCCTTGTGCACCTCTTCCATCATCAGCTACGAGAAAACCAGTTAAATGCAGTTAGTAATGAATTTGGACAGCAGACAGGTGCCCAGTTCCAGCAGTGTTTATACCCTCAGTGCCTGATGATTCTGCTCTCACTGGGATGTGTTGAATGAGCTCTTTGCCCTGTGTTGCCGTTATTAAGGCACAGCCTGGATTTTTGTCACTTCCCAGCAACACCCTGAGCCCTTCTGTGCCTCCTCAGCGGGAGGGACCTTGCCCTGCTCATCCCTGTGGGTTTGGGCAGGTGAAGCCCCACACCTTGGGTCACCTCCTGAGGCCTGGGAACAGCAGGAGTCCAGGCTGGGAACAGAACAGGTTTGGTCTGTGCTGTGAAGGACACACAGAATCATGGACTGGTTTGGGTTGCGAGGGACCTTAAAGCCCATCCAGTGCCACCTCCTGACATGGGCATGGACACCTTTCACTACCCCAGGCTGCTCCAAGCCTTGTCCAACCTGGCCTTGGACACTTCCAGGGATGGCACAGCTCCAGCTTCTCCGGCCCTGTGCCAGGGCCTCACCACCCTGTTATAATCCCATCAATATCCAATTCCTAACATCCCATCTAACCCTGCTCTCTTTCACTTTGAAGGATGATCCAGGAAGAAAATCAAGATTCTTTATATTAAAGAATATCTTTCTCTAAGTAAGATAATTTCCAAAAATATTTTAGCCAAGCCACCAGCCAAACCTATTTTAAACTATCTGAAGGTGTACAAAAACAAACCAGGGACTCAAATCAAAGTGAAGAGAACACAGTTTTGAATTTTAAGAGTCACTCTGTCTTGATGTAATGCAGTCAGCAACACTTCTCTCATGTCTAAGATTTTATATTTAACTGTTCAACGTCTTGCCAGCACCCCCCCTCGGATTCTGGGGGATTCAGGGATGCACAAAAGCAGGTTTCAGCTGGGGGGAGTGGGCGGACCAGCCGGGAGCATTAAAAGCTGATGGGTGAGTGTTAAACATTTTGTCACAGAAGGTTTGAAAGTGTTGAAAGGACAGTTGCTATGAGACTGGAAATTACATTTCTTTCTGTGGAAATGTGAGTCATTGATTTTTCCCTGCTGAGCCCAACCACAGCACGCAGCCCAATGAAGGCTCCTGGGGGGAAGAGTCAACCAAGAGCAGAGTCCTGCTCCTGCAGCCTCACTGCTCTGAGGGGTCCCACTGCAGGACCCCCAGAAAAGCCACCAAAGCAGGGCTCTGTAGGGAGAAAACAGGTGGCTGGCTGATACAAGAGACTGTGATTGATGGAGCAGCTCTGCTGAGAGGAAAGGCTGGGAGAATTGGGATTGTTCAGCCTGGAAAAGAGAGGCTTCAGGGTAAATGAATTGTGCCTTTCCAGTACCTGAAGGAGCTGCAGGGAGGATGGAGAGAGCATTTACAAGGGCCTGGAGTGACATGGGGACATGGGGAGTGGCTTCCCACTGGCAGATGGCAGGGCTGGATGGGATATTGGGAAGGATTCCTCCCTGTGAGAGCGGGCAGACCCTGGCACAGGGTGCCCAGAGCAGCTGTGGCTGCCCCTGGATCCTTGGCAGTGCCCAAGGCCAGGCTGGACAGGGCTTGGGGCAAGCTGGGATGGTGGAAGGAGACCCTGCCCATGGCAGGGAGGTGGAATGAGATGTTCCTTAAGGTCAGGCCTCTTCCAGCCCAAACAAATCCATGGTTCTGTGTGTCCTTTACAGCACAGCCCAAACCTTCCCCAGCCAATGATGCAGCTTCCCAACATCCTGGTGGCTGCAAACATCGACCACTTCAAGATTATGAGCAGAATTCATGACAAACCTGCAGTGGGCAAACTGTCCTCAAACACAGTTTTAGATTTTATAAAGCAAAATCTACATGTTGCACTCTGCAAAGTGTCCCAGGTAACCAGGGCCCCTCAAACCGAAATCCAGGAAGCAGCAAAAATGACAATAAATTTCCAGTGCTACAGAAAGCTCTGCTCATTTCTGTAGTGCAAAACCACAGCCTGCCCTCCCTGCTCTCTGCTATTAGTTTCTCTATCTTACTGTTCCATGAAAGACTCAAAACAGGCTGCAAGAAACAGTGAAACCACCCCAAAGAAACACCCCAGGGGGAAAGAACAGAGGGTTTTGCTGACCTTTCTCTCACTGGTGTGAAGATCTGCTTACAGGAATAAAAGATAAAGTATTTCCCATTAGAAATAGGAGTTTTGAGTTTAGTTCATCTCTGCTTGCTCTGGACTATTTAATTATTCATCCAACATCAGTCAATAAAAAGATTTAGCAAGGATTGCAACAAGATGGAAATTCATCCTGCACCTCACGGCCTGGGGATGTGAGTGTCACACAAGACTCCCCTGCCTTTTAACTTTATTTAGCTGGAAAACCAGGAATTTCCCCCTGGAATGGGAGAAAAACCTCAACCTGCAGGTCTCAAGCTCTAAGAAGCACCAAAAAGGGTAATACTTGAGAAGAGTCACCCCCTGGATAAAACTGCTCTGGCAGCTGAATTTGATTTATTTAGCTGAAAGCAGGTGCTCTCTTTGGGGTGAAAGAAGAATTTTGCTGTCACAGAGCACTGACAAGAGGAGCAACACCAAGGCTTTGTTGTCCAGAGGATGATTATGGTCCCAATCTGTACAAACACCACTTTTTTATAACCAGACAGGTAAGGGTGACGATTTTCACAGTAAACCCAAAGTCTCCATGCAGCTCCACCTCAAAAGTAATTTAACCGAAAGGATTTTGCAGCAGCAGCTCATGAAATTTGCTTTAAGGAGCTCCTAAAATTCTGGGCATCATCTCCCTGCAGCCAAGAAAACTCATCCTACTTCAAACCTGAGCCTCAAACCCACCTTCCTTTGAAACATAAACAGGAATGTCACAGCTCATCGGGACACATTTCATTTCTCAGAGTTCACAGACACCCTCCAAACACCTCAGAGTGCATGGACCACCACACAAACCCACCAGGAGCACCTAACACGCCCAAGGAGCATCAATTGGAAAAGAAAACCCATTCCCACAACTTCCACTGATTCCCTAATTCTGTAAATTCCCTAAAATGCTACAGAGAGCACCAGAGGAAGAAAGCAAGTTCTGTTTTGCAAACTGAGTAGAAGAAGGGTCTGAATGATGTTTCATCACTGAAATATTGTAAGAGCCAATTGTTTGTATTTTTTATAACGTCAGAAATCAAGAATATTTGACACAATTTTATTCTCAAATAGTGACTGGAGTCGAATTCTGACATTTACAAATTGTACAAAGGGATTTCAAAACGTTTTCCTAAATGATACTTAAGTAATCTCGGGGAATTTGGGGTCCTCAAAATCAGCTGTTTTCAGCAGTGAAAATATTCTTTACCTAAATTTGCCATTAAGACACTTGGAGAAAATTTCCTCACCCAGAAAACTCTACTTTTTTCCTCCCAGAACTCAGTAAAAGAGTAAAGGGCAGCACATCCCACCAGATGTGCCAGAGTGCAAGTGAGCAGCCTCGAGTCAAGGTGCCCAGTCACTGCTCCAGATTCCATTCCAAAAACACACAAAGTTATTCCTTAAAACTCCAGGAGCACTTTCCTCAAAGGATTTCTCCCACTCCCCTCCACCCAGCACCAGCCTGTACAGGAACATCCCCTGACAGGAGCTTCGGAAATAAACGCTGCAGCCTAAAGATGTCAATATTCTATCCGCATCAGGGATCTGATGGTTGTGAGAGAAAAACAGCCCAGAAATCATTTACACCATCATTTCTATCATTTATACCGCCCTGGATCCACCCGATTCTTACTGAGCACCGAAGTCAAGGCTCAGACAGAGGTCTGGGGCAAAATTCATACAGAACAGGTAACGACGCCCATTAACGGCGGTTTAGTTAGAGATAAAACCGAGTTTGTCACCGGGCAGGGCTCGGAGATCCAGCCACCGCTGGCCGGGACCGGCCGGAGCCGCGGTCACCCCCAGAGCGCCTTTCCCCCATTCCCGAGGGGAGCGGGCCCCGGGGCCCTCCGTCACCCCCTAGAAGCCTTTTCCCTCATCCCCGGAGCGAAGGGGCGCGGGCCCGGCAGCAGCCCCAGGCCGCAGGGCAGCGCCTCAGGCCCGCCTGCGGTGGGAACTCCCCGCGGTTTCCGCAGCGGCCGCCGCGCCGAGGCCGCGGCCTGCGCCCGTCCCCTCACGGCCCGCGGGGGCGGAGGGGGGAGGAAGAAGCGGCGGGCGGGCCGAGAAGGACGGGGCGGCCTCCCCAACCCGCGCTTACCTCAGAGCCCCGCAGGGCCGCGCGTGGGGAGCGCCGGAGCCGCCGCCGGGTCCCGGCCCCGGTCCCGGCCCGGTCCCGCCTCAGGGAAGCGGCGCCGGCGGGGGGGGCGGGCCGCGACCATAGAGTGCGCGCCCAGGGGCCCCCGCCATAGAGCCCCAGCGGCGCGGAGCGCGCGGGCGCCGGGCTAGAGCGGCCGCCTGGAGCCGGCCCCGCCCGGCCGCACCACAGAGAGGAGGCGGCAGAGCGCCGCTGCCGGGCGCGGCGCGGGAACAGCGCCCCCGGCGGCGGGAGCGGCGCGGGCGGAACCCCGCGCTCTGGGAGCGGGATCGCCATCGCCGCCGGGAAAATCCCGAAATTCCCGAAATTCCCGCAATTCCCGCGCCCAACCGTGGGCAAAGCGCAGTGCGGCCGGGTTTTAGCGGCACGTCCCGGCCGGAATGGGGCAGGACTGTGGCCGCGATTCCTCGCGGCCGGGCCGGCGGCACTGAGGGGTTTTAAGGAAGCAGCAGGTGACGGGCTTTGCCCTTCTCGGGGTTATTCCACAGCGATTTTAGGGTCACAGTAAGGCTCTGGTGGCCCCCCACCATGGGACAGCTCCTCAGCCATCACTGGGGAGCTGAGGAAATTCGGTGTTCCCCCTAAAGCACCAACTGCACCTCTAGGATAGGAACCTGATTTTCACGGGACCCCGGAATTCCTGAGGTTAAAAAACCCCTCTGAGACCACGGAATCCAGCCTTGTCCCCAGCCCAGAGCTCTGAGCGGCACCTGCAGCCCCTCCTGGGACACCTCCAGGATGGGCACTCCAGCCCCCCCTGGGCAGCCCCAATTCCTGCCCCCTTCCCATGGGAAATTCCTGCTGTGCCCACCCTGTTCCCTCCTCCTGTCCCCGTTCCCTGGGATAAATCCCCAATCCCCCGGCTGTCCCCTCCTGCCAGGGCGTTGTGCAGAGGCAGAAATTCCCTTGATCCTCATTTTCTCCAGCCGAGCACCTTTCCCAGCTCCCTCAGGATTCTCCAGCCCCTTCCTTAGCTCTGCTCCCCAAAAACTGATTCCCAAAGGAACAGGTACAGGACACTGCCCAGCCCAGCTCCTTCACACCCCCAGAGCTCCAACACTCCTCCATACACCTGACAAAATAAAATATACTTATTAATACTATTTTTTTTAAATAATATTATTTTATTTAATAAGTATATAATACTTATACTTATTAAATAAAATATACTCCCTCTGCCCAGGATCAATTTTAACCCACGTTTTCTTCTTTAAAAATAAAATTCCTTCAAGGAAACAGCGCTGGAAGGACTAAACAAGCAACCAGGCATCAATATTTATTAACACAAGACAAAGGAAACACAATCAATGCGTTAATGGGACACTGTCCAGCCAGGTGTTAAATTTAAAAATGTAACTAATCTAATTTTAAATAAATAAAACCTTTATACATAATTACAGAATGCCGGAGTCTGGATTGGACAATGGGAAAGAGGTTGACAGAAATAAAAGCCAAAAAAAAAAAAAAAAAAAAACATCTAGGGCTGCAATTGATCTGGTTTTTATAACCTTATTTTAGGACAGTTAGTAGGACACAGCTGAATTGATTCCAACCAGAAATGAAGTGCAAATTCTAAGAAAACGGGACAGAACTGTCCTGTTCCCACAGCGTTTGCTCAGAGAAGATTCAGAAACAGTGAGACACACACAATATACTTCAGTCCAGCGGGAAGAATTCCCAGATTTTCAGTTTCACTGCAGTTCAGATGGAACCCGAGGGGCAAGAAAAGGGAATAATGTGCCCTGTGCAACCCCAGCAGCTGCAGTCACACCAGGGGGAGAGGCTGTTTTTTTGGGAAAAGCACCCAGCCCTGCCCACCTGCCAAAGTCTGGAGTGAAGGATCTCGATTTGTTCCCAAAAAATACGGAAAGATTTCTCCCAGCTACAGAGGGAGGAGTGGAATGATCTGTGGAAGGCTCGTGGCAAGACCTGAGCAGAGCTGGGGGTGGAATTTTGGGGATTCCAGAGCCCCAGCTCCATCCTCCTCCTCTCCAGCACTGCGGGAAATGGATTTACAGAAAACTCCCAAAGCACTCAGGGAATTCAGGGAAGCCAAACTGAGCAGCTTCTCCTCGTCCCTGGAATGTTCTCTCATCCCATGGGCAGCGTCCTGCAGCTCTCCAGCACACAGAAATGGAACGTGCTGGAAGATTTGGAGCACACAGGAAACTTGCAAGGTAAAACCTCAAACCACAGGAAGCTGTCAGTTCCTATCCAAACCAAAAAATAAGGGTTAAAAAAAAAAAAAAAAAAAAAAAAGATCAATCCAGTCACAATCAAAAATGCCATTTCAGGAATTTCAGCTGCCACATTTGATGGAATTAATACACACGTGGTTTTATTTGTGAAAAATCACGAATAAAAATAAAAGACAATCCTGGAATTGGACTTAAAATCTACTTCAGTGGACAAAAAATGTTTGTTGAAATAATTTATCTAAAGCCTTGAGTAAAGAAAAAGGTTCAAGACCACCAGTTTTCCCTGGAAAGGTCACACTGGAGTGAAGCTGCTTGGCCAGGCCTGGGTTGTGCAGGAAACACAAAAATGGTGACAAAGAACATGGAATAACAGGAATTTTCTGGCTGAAAGGGGAGAACAACCTTTATGCACTTTACACCCAAAATAAGCTGCAGGACCAACTGTTTTAGTCTTTGACCTGCCACTGTCCCCACTTTGTGTTCAATTTGTTAAAACTAAATACACTGAAGATTTTGTGCATATTCTGCAGTGTTAGCTGATACTGTGGAAAACACAGACAAGGTTCCAAAATGTGCCCCTGAAACCCAAAGTGTTTGTAAGTCCAGACCTGCCACGAAACTTCCAGTTCCTATTTCCCCACCAAGTATTTTTCAAAAAATATCACTTGAAACTTGTGAGTTTTCAAGCTCCTGTTTTCAGTGAGGAGCCACCAGGATGCAGCAGGAGCTTTTCAAGGACACAGCTGGGGTTTGCTCGTGGATCCACTGGACTCTGCTCCAGTAACTGCCACAGGATCTTCCAAGTCCACACCATAAAACTTTTAAAAACTGCCTAAAAACTTCGCGTGAGGTAATCTGGAACATTTGAAAAGTTTATTTACACTGTATACCACACCTGACTCAAAAAACCCTGTTGCAGGATCTGGTAGCAGCTCCCAAAGCTTCCAAAATCATATATTAGCACCCAGAGAAATGTAATTGCTGTTAGAATACAATGAATTTAAAAAAAAAAGACATAATTTTGAGTCAAAGCTCGACCACCAGCTCTCTCCCAGCCCTGCCTCCCAGCAGGAAGAGCTTGTACCTGCTCCTTTCAGGTTTCTCTTTCTTCCCATTCCCTAAGCTGGAGCTGACACAGGATGTGGAAGGCTGGGATAGCAATTTTCACAATGTTATTTAACAATGTGTTTGCCAGAATTACTGGATCCTCCAGTAAAAGAAAAATTGTGTCCAACTTAAACCTTGAATTCTCCTGCTCTTTCGGGGAATGCTTTGAGGAAAGCATTTTTGTTTGCTCCCAGTTTCCACTAAAGCCTGTTCACAGTAGTTCTGCCCTGTCTGCAGGGAGCTGAAGGAATCCCAGAGGAAGGGCACAAGCAGGGAATTCACCTGTGTGTCAACCTGAGGAATGGTTTTTCCTTTCCACACCTGGTGCCTCAGGATGAGGCAGAGGCTGTCCCTCAGCTCCCTCCTTGCACTGCCATTTCTCCCCAATTCCATGCTGAATTCAGCCTCCTGCAGAAAGATGTGCCTTAAAACCAAAGGGTTCTACACACTTGTGGCCAGAATAAAGATACAGATGAAATCAGAAACCTGGGGAAGGTGGGAGCATCTCACATTGTGTCCAAGCCAATGCCAGGATGCTGAGGACCACAAAAGTCACCTGTCCTTAAAAACATCAACCTTCAGCTGTCCTCACTAGCCAAGTTAATTTTCTATCTAAGTGAATTATGTATAATAATATTTACATATTTAAAATATAGGCAAAATTCTTTTTTAAATTCCAGAAATCTCTATATGAATAAGTAACTCTGATTCTGTAAGTTATTGATTTGGTCATGGCACAATTGTCAATAAGTTGTGTGATCCCGTGGGATGAACAGCTCCAGATGCAAAGCAGATCATGGAGTAGGGAACTGCAGAACTCTGATGACCCTTTTCTTAATAGTTTATTATCTTAACTAAATAAACCCACCCCTTATAGAATCCTAACCCGGGATTAGATAAAAATACAAATATGTACAACGGGTGAAAAAGTAACACTACTGTAAAGGCCTTGGGGATTTCATAGCTCACACACTTTCCCCCTTTGCAGTTCTCTAAAGCTCATGGTTCAGTAAACTGTTACAAACGTTTGCTGTTGCTTCTCCCATTTCCTTCACCCCACCAGGACTGAAACCCCCAGGACAAGAGGGAGGGAATGTGGCAGCAACCTCAAACTTTAGATCAAGTATTAGTAATTTTCACCAGCTTTTCTTCCATAACCACCCCGATCACTCCGTGCTCCCATCACATGTTGTAGGCCACGTAAATGGGGTCCAGCTGATCTGCCAGGAAACTGTCCCGGAGGTGCATCCTTTGTTTCTCTCCTCGGGAATTGATGGGGATGACTCCAGGATCCACCACCACCACCACACCCACTATCAGGTAATGCTCCTCCAGGACCACGTTGGTAACCAGAGGAACCAAATCCAGAGCCTCCTGCTCACAGCCACACAGCTCCACCACCACCACCAGCAGGTTGGTCCAGGTGAACACAGCACTGAAACGACAGAGGAAAAACAACACAAAACCAAGTTGTTGCCACAAAGATCCAAAGTTTTCAGTTCTTTATCCTTAGATGGGTATCACCTGCTTTGGGCTGTATTTGCAACCTAACTGCAACGTGATTTGGTCCTGATGTGACAAAAATCAGACCTATCTCAGCACTACCTGTATGAGACAGGAACCCAGTGCTGCTGTCACTGACTCAGAAACGGCTCTTTACACCCCACAGAAGGAAATCATCATTTCTGTGTTGAACTAAGGCTTGTCAGCAAACACTGAGTCTGTTCTCATCTGCAGATGGGAAATCAGGTGTATGACCTGCTGATGGCAGCACAAAAAAACCTGAATTTCCCTACTTTTTTTTCTTTATTTTTTTCAGATAAAACCCTGCATCTTTGCCTAAACTGCTGCATTTCAGCTGGGCTGGCTGCACTCCTCAGGACTGTTTTACCATTCAGCAATGCTCCTGTGGGTTCGGGACACCGAGGTCTCGATGTCGATGGGGTGGTACCGCAGCCCCCGCAGCTCCAGGGTCTCATCCAGGGCTCCCACAACGTACAGGGCATCATGGCGCTCTGCGAGAGAGGAGAGGAGGGGGAATAAACGGAATTCTGTAAATAAAACTTATCTCTTGTATAAGCTAAAGAATCCCAGAATGGTTTGCGTTGGAAGGGACCTTAAAGCCCATCCAGTCCCATGCTCTGCTAGGGACAGGGACACTGCCCTCCATGGAATGCCCAGGTCCCTGCCAGCCGTGCCCTCCTCAGGATGCCCAGGTTTTCCCTGCCAGCCGTGCCCCCCTCGGGATGCCCAGGCTGCCGTGCCCCCCTCGGGATGCCCAGGCTGCCGTGCCCACCCACCCCCGCGGGCCGCGGTGAGCTCGGTGCGCCGCACGAAGCCCAGGTAGCCGGTGCGGGCCCAGAGCGTCTGCGCCGCGTCCCCGAAGCTCAGGCGGGTGTTGAAGTGGTCGGCCTGAAGGGTCTCGTTGTCGTAGATGGTGTAGTAGCCGCTGGCTGTGTGGGGGCTGTTCACCCAGATCTGTGCAGGGAGGGGAGAAGGGTCAGACCCCCACGCTGCCCACAGGGAGAATCTGCCCACTGGAGTGGGGAAAGGAACTGCAATGAGAAGGCTCTGGTTTCATCTGTGGTTTTTTGGATCTGAAAGATTCAGCTTGAACTTCCAAATAACCTGCTGCCCAGATTTCCCTGCCAGCTGTGCCCTCCATGGAATGCCCAGGTTTCCCTGCCAGCCGTGCCCCCCTCGGGATGCCCAGGCTGCCGTGCCCCCCTCGGGATGCCCAGGCTGCCGTGCCCCCCTCGGGATGCCCAGGCTGCCGTGCCCACCCACCCCCGCTGGCCGCGGTGAGCTCGGTGCGCCGCACGAAGCCCAGGTAGCCGGTGCGGGCCCAGAGCGTCTGCGCCGCGTCCCCGAAGCTCAGGCGGGTGTTGAAGTGGTCGGCCTGAAGGGTCTCGTTGTCGTAGATGGTGTAGTAGCCGCTGGCTGTGTGGGGGCTGTTCACCCAGATCTGTGCAGGGAGGGGAGAAGGGTCAGACCCCCACGCTGCCCACAGGGAGAATCTGCCCACTGGAGTGGGGAAAGGAACTGCAATGAGAAGGCTCTGGTTTCATCTGTGGTTTTTTGGATCTGAAAGATTCAGCTTGAACTTCCAAATAACCTGCAGAATCTTAAAAGTGCACCTTGAGATGTAGTCTCAAGGAACTGCAATAAGAAGGTTCTGGTTTCATCTGTGGTTTTTTGGATCTGAAAGATTCAGCTTGAACTTCCAAATAACCTGCAGAATCTTAAAAGTGCACCTTGAGATGTAGTCTCAAGGAACTGCAATAAGAAGGTTCTGGTTTCATCTGTGGTTTTTTGGATCTGAAAGATTCAGCTTGAACTTCCAAATAACCTGCAGAATCTAAAAAGTGCACCTTGAGATGTAGTCTTGCAGTAACTGTAACTGAGGATTCACTGAGTAAATAAATTGTGGGTTTTTAACACGTCAAGTCCAAAACTGGATAATAATCCATCAACACAGATCAATATACTGGTGTGTAATCAAAGCAAGGAAAGCCAAATGTAAATTATGTTATTTGGGAGCCAGTTTAGGGTGGGAGATTTAGGGTGGAACAAGTTTCTTTTCAAGTGGGTTATCTTTAAACTTGACAGTGAAATAACACCCAAATTCTGAACGCTCCAGCAATAATTCATCTTACAAAGGCCTGTATCACAGCTCCAAACTGTCCCCCAGCAGAGAAGAGCCCAAGGAGCAGCAGGAAAAGGTCCCCAAGGAGCAAAACCTGCACTTACCTCCCCAAGGTGAGAATCTCCCAGAGGCCCTTTTGTCTCTGGATTGACAATGACCACTTTGACTCCAGGCAGAATCTAAAGAGCACAAGAAGGAAATGTCCAATTCTTGCTGGATTATCTTCAGCGTAATAAAACACACAGGCTGTTCAATCAGGGCAGGATTGCACCCATGGACAGCACAAACAGGGATAAAACAGGCCAGGACAGGTACAGCAAGGCAAGATCAGGGTATGGAGGCATTCCATGGCTCCAGGGTCATACAAGTTAAGATATTCTGACCTTGATTTGGAAGAATTCAGCTAAAAAACTACAGGAAAACCTCTTTCTGTTAAGCTATGAGGGAGTAAGAGCTACAGTAAATCCCAACTACAGCCTGATTTCAAGAATACCAGAGCCCACACTTGTGATATGGTTCATTTACTGCAAAATAGACCAATTCCCCCAACAGCTCCAGCAAAAAACACTCCTAAATCAACAGGTAATCCCTTATAATCAAATTCCAGAGGGACAGTGTAACCAAGTGCCACAGGACTGTCCTTCCCAGCTACAAAGGCAGTGGGAAGCAGGGAGACATGGAATTACCTTCCCAGACTCAGAGAGCAGCAGGCTCTGTGGAGCTCCTCGTTCCACCAGGCGGACTCTGAATGTCAAGAAAAAAAACATTGTCAGGGGGAAAAACAGAGCTGAAGTGTCTGGAGCAGTGTGAAAACTCAGCACCACTGCAGGGTTTTATATAGTTAATAAATTGGTTTAAGTGAACTTACAGTACCTGTCATGTCTCAAGGATTTCAGGTCTACATACACCGTGGTGGGATCTGGCCCCGATGTTCCCTGAGGAGTTAATATTTAAAAAATACTGATGTATTTAGGGCAGTCAGGAGAACTTCTGCCTGAGCCTAGAAACATTTCCAGGGGCTTCTTGCAGCAGAATTCCTACTCATATTCCCCCACCTTTGCAGCTGCACCCTTCAGTAAGCAGGTGACTTTCTGGAACACTGTGTGGGAAGGAGCCTTGGGGAGAGGGGAGAGACACCCCAAGCCCTTTCAGCCACCAGCCTGGAGCAACTAGGCACTGTTTATGCGGGAATAAACAGCTCAGATTCACGTTTCACTTGTTTTGAGCATCTGTGATACGATTTGGCAGCCGAAAATGAGAAAAGCTGCTTAAATCTTGTGCCAGCTGTTCTCTACAGGGCAGATGTTGGGCTTCAGAAATGCGCGCAGATGGGGAGCGTGGAATCTGCAACCTGGTGCCAGTGACAATGAGGAGCCCTGGGAAGCCTCACCTGTAAACAGATGGCCACGTTGACCCGTGAGCCAAAGGTGGTGCTCACGGCCCGGGAGGACAACCCGATGTCCTTGAAGAGCTTGGAGAAGGAGTGAGTGAGGGACACGCGCGGCCGCTCCTCTGCCACCACCACGCAGGTCCGCACACAGGACAGGTTAATGCCTCGGGCCTGCACACAAACACCAGGAAAAGGGCTGCAGGTGCTCATCTGGCTCCTCTCAGTAAGTTATGTTTGCTTCTTAGCACTGAAATTACTCAGGAAATGCAGGACAAACTCGGTTCTTGTGTTCCGAGCTACTCTCCCTTCTGATTCTGTTTGTAATTATAAATCGTGTCTGACCAGAGCCTGGAAATGCAGCCAGAGCAAGACATGGACTGACAGAGCTCCCTCCTCTGCCCCAGCTCTCAGCACAGCTGCTCAGCTGAGATTACACCTCTGAGTCACTGCTTATACAGATGGAAACCAAACCCAGGCAGAATAAAGCCAACCACTGGGATTGCATGGACTCTTCAACAACCCTGGCACCTGAATCCATTATTATTTCTGTGGTGAATGCTCTGACCAGCACCAGGCAGGAGCTCCCATGTGCTGCTCACCTGGTGACACAGCCCAGGCACCTGCAGAGCTCTGTGCCAGCCAGAGAACAAGGCTGAGCCTTGATCTCACAGAGCAACAATCCAGGAAATCCCAGGGAAAAAACCACCTCAGGCACGGCATGGAGCTATTTTTTCCCTTCTCTCATCTCCAAGGAGAACACACCTCCATTGAGCAGCTCTCCTGACATGTGCTTTCCATCATGTGCTGGCCTGAGCTCCACTGCAGACTGTTACATAAGGAATCTGCTGCAGAGCAGCACTGGGATCCTCCCTGCTCAGGGCTGCCCTGACATTCCCTCACAGGTGCTCCCTGCACTGCTAGAGCCCCTGCTCCTCCCCAATCCTCTCCCCTCCCAGGGAGATTTGCTTTTGGAGATTTGATTTTGGAGCACCTCTGGCCTGGAGATTTGTGCAACAGGAAAATCTGTATTTAACAATCATATCACTTTGCTTTACTACCAGAGCTTCCTTAATTTACGTGACGTAACACTCAGGAAATGTTTCTTACCTTTAACATTTCAACTTGGTTTCCAAGTCCCTTTGTACACAGTTCCATGACTGAATAGGAACAGAAAGTGTCCCTTATTTTATACTGGCTGACAGTAGATAACCAGAGAAAAAGATTGGATTCCAGCTCCATAGGAGGAATTAAAATTGACTGATGTCCAGAATACACACTGTGAAGAACATTAAGGGAGAAAACATTTTAGTGAAGCTTGTAGTTATCTTTAAATTAATATTTATTGTATTTGCACATTACGTTCCTGCTAGTCCAAAGGCAGGTTGTGGGACTGCAGCTGAGGCAAACTGGAGCAGCAACATTTTAAAAATACAGCTTACTGTACAAGAATAACAATTTATCCACACACAAACACACACTGACAGTGAAGGAAGAGAACTGGCTCAACCCCACAGAGAACAAAACCTCCCTTACTGCAACATGTAATCAAGGAAGAAAGGGAAGAGAAACATTCTGAAGCCAGGAATATTTGGCAGCATAAACACACATAATCAAGATGGGATAACATCTTGCTAATCTACAGCAAAAGGGAACATGTTGTTGTCAGTTCCAAGATAAATTTCCCCCTTAGTGTAAATTAAGTCATTCCGTAATGTCAACACGTCTGTAATTACACCCATTTCCCATTTCCAACCAGCCAAGAGTTAATCTGCCCCTCTGCCCAGAAAGTCCTACCTGCAAAGGCACCAGAGCACAAATCCCAGCCCGCAGTAGGGGTCCAGACAAATGGCAATCTGCCGGGAGGAGTAGAGCTCACACTGGAGCTTGATGGCCCTGCACAGGCCACTGACTGCAGCGTGGGACATCTGCAACACAGGGGACACTGCTGAGCCCAGGCCAGCACCCAGGCACCCCCAGGTGAGAGCAAAGGAGGTTCATGGAGAGCTGGTGTGCAGGCAAGACCATGGTTTGGTTCCTGAGCTTCCACAGCAGAGCCCTGACACCAACAGTGACACCAGCAGCTAAACTCGCAGATGTTTGAGTTCCACTTCAACATGAGCAAGAACTCTCCATGGAGGGGGCAGAGCACTGGGACAGCTGCCCAGGGTGGTTGTGGAGACATTCCAAACCCACCTGGACATGTTCCTGTGTCACCTGCCCTGCGTGACCCTGCCTTGGACTGGGAGATCTCCAGAGGTCCCTCCCAACCCTGACTATCCTGTGACTCCAACTCCAAAGACACATGAGCCTTAACAACAGTCTAAGGCTTTCCTTTTTAGTTTCTTATCCTCTTTTTTTTCTGACTGCATCCCTCTTCTGCTCTTGGTGGAGCTCAGAACTCTGCTGCTCTCCCAAGGCAGCTCTCCAGGTGGAGGCAGCAGCAGAATTCCTGACCCCACTGTGCAGACCTGTTTCCCTCCTTGGCAGAATTCAGTGAACTGAAGCCCACAGCTTTGTTAGAAGAAAATCAGGGTCTTTGTTTAAGCTAGAAGTTGGAGGTGGAGGTCAAGGGGAGGTGGCTCAGAGGGTCAGGCAATACAAGACACAAATGCCCATTTCCTAACTCGTTACTATACCTTTACTCCTGTGAGCATGCCTGTTGTGGAAACACTAAAATCTAGATATGCCAACATTTCGGGTGTGGGTGGCTTATAGATCTGGGCCAGCCTCTTCCTGGGCAAGTCATCTGTGCAAGAGAGAAACAAACGGGTTAATTTTGGTTACTTGACTGGTATTTGAAAGGAGAACACGACTTTTCAAAACACCAGAGATGGAAGATAAAGCCTTCCACTAATTCTCTTTCCAGAAGAGACAGGCTAGTGCATGGCAAAACTCTTGCCAAAGCTCCCACATAGAAAATTATTTATTCTCAGGAAAAGGGAGAAAAGACCAACTCGTCCTTGTCTTAAGCAGATTAAAAGTTGTCTGCAGAAATCACTGTAATCATTTCCCATGCACAGCTCAATACAGAAGAGTTCTCAGAGAACAAGGGCACATTTTGGATAGCTTTTGTACATATTCAAACAAATTTTCAAGAGCCACTCAATGAAATGGGAGACAGTCCCTTTGGAAGTCAGCAGTCACCCCTCCACAGGACTTCAAGGAGCCTCTTGGCCAGGGAGCTCACCTGTGTCAATGATGGTTGGCCAGGTTTTCACATCCACAGCACCAGCTGCCTCTCTGGACTTGAGCAGCCTCATCAAGGTCTGGGTTGTGAGGATGCAGGCGGCTTTGCTGACCTGCAAAGATGAACACTCACTGAAACAGAGGCAAGAGCATGTCCCAGCAGCAGAGCCACTGTAAGAGCTGATGTGCAGAGATTATTTTATCATCTACAGCCACTTTCTTTCAGCAAACCTGAATTTCTTTCTCTGCCTTTTGCACACTCTGCTTTGCTTCCCCTTCACTAAGCCCCCAGTGCAGCCCAGCCTGCACAGACCCTGGCAGAACCTCTGGAGCAGGAGAGAAGGTGTCACAGCAAGATCCAGCTTTCTTCCCCGTGCTGTCTCCTGGTTACTGGGCTTGGGAAGTGACTTAACTGCAGGATCTGGACTTCCCCAGCATTAAGGAGTGTCAAGGTGAAATTCTGGGTGGCAACACCATGTGGGTGTTCTCAGACAGCACCTGCACTCCGTGTGTGAGGAGGGGGTTCTCTCTGCCATATTCTCAAGGAGAACACTGTCCCTCAGCTCCAAGATGTGCCTCGACCCCTCTCACACAGACACCACGAGCTCGGTGTCACCCCTGAAGCACGAGGCTGGAGCGGACAGTGTGACTCTCAGGAGCCTGTGAGCAACCCAGCCCTGCTCCAGCCACAGTCCCTGTGACACAGGGGTCACCCCTGGAGCCCAGGCTGTCACTCACCTCCACGATCATCCTCACTGTGGGCAGTGTTGCCACCAGGCTCTGGGCGTGGGGCGGGCGCACGGTGACAGGGACACAGCCCGAGTACAGGCAGCCGTAGAAGGCCGTGATGAGCTCGATGCCTGCAAGGACACCACAGCTGAGTGACACTGAGGGACACTGGGCAGGGACCCCTGGGCACAGCAGGGCACTGCCACTCCTCCCGTGGGGTTTCCACAGCTCAGATGGGCAACATCAGCAGCCCAGCACCAAGGGCAGCAGCACAAGGAAGCTGAGAAAGCTTGGGACAGGGAATGGGGAAAGTAAAGGAACCACACAGGAAAGCATCTCCATCATAGAGGAAAAGAACATCAAATGACTCAAAAGTCAGTCAGGACACACCAGTGAGCACCTCCCAGTAGTACTGAGTGCCCTTCTCAGATCCCAGTGAGATTCCAAAGCAAGCCCAGGCTGTGTTTCCCCAGTGGGACTCACTCACCAGGAGGATAAAGAAGCACCACATTGTCTCCTGCATTGAGATGGCCTTTGTCACACAGCACTGATGCGATTCTCTCAGCCTTTTTGTGCAGCTGAAGGCAGGTGGCCGTGCACACAGTGGTTCCCTTGAAAGGAGACAAAAATGCTCTAAACAGGGGCTGGCACAACACAAACTGGCTGCTCTGAGATAAACCCAAGCTTGCTGGCTAGCAGGAGGCTACAGCTAAGAGTTATCTCTACCTAAAGGCTGCTGGCGCCCAGTGAGCCACTCATCCACTACAGTACCAAAGGACAGAGATGGAGTTAGATCTGCTCTAGAAAATTCTACCTTCCAGGGAGTCAGTTCAGGTCTTCTTGCACCAGAACCTTGCCAGAATATACTCAACACCATTGATAAGGATGGTGGCACCAAGGGATACACCATTAACTGATACAGGAACCAGTGGGACCTACAAACACGCTCAGTTTTAAAATGAAGTGTCAAACCATGAGAGCCATTTGCTGCAGGGACCTAGAGGGTCAAAGGGTCAAGTTTTAAGTTACAAATCTATGGGCAAAATCTGATACAGAGGTTAAAGAGAGGCACTGCAGAGGGCAAAAGATTTTAAAGACTCTCCAACTGGCACTGGACCTTAAAACCCAACAACTCAGCACTGACTGTACCTTGGCATTCAATAAAAGGAAGAGTGGATGGTCAGGAGTCGCTTGAGCTCTCCACTGCAACACTTCTGTCAGGAACTGGTGCTGGAAGAGACAGGAAGAATTCAACACTAGCTTCTCCTTCAGTACTTCCCACTGCTGCTCTGCACACAGGAGGGAAAACTCCTTCCCATTCTCCAGCTGTCACAAACACTGATTTACCTTTTTAACTAAATCATTGTCTTCTATTTGACCCAGATCTCTCCCAGAGGCTTGAGCGATTCTCTTCCCAGCAACCAGGTTCCCCACCATCACAGAGGCAGGGCCCACACCTGGGGAGAGAAGGCAGCACTTGGGGAAGGAGCAGAGCAAAGGCACAGAGAGTCCCTGCAGAGGATCCCACTGCTCCTGGGAATGAGCCTCACTGATGGAGTTCAGCAGGCACTGCTGGTCTCTATTCATCAGGAGGGAGAATCCCAGTGAGTTCAAAGGTGGGAATTAAAATTCCTGACTAACACATGCAAAGAGAGGCCTGGAACACACCCCAGCCACGGGGCACAAGGCAGGCCCTGGTCCCCAGCAGCTGGGACAGGGAGCAGCACATCACCCGGGTTCCTGGGGCTGAGCACTGAGCCCCAGTTCAACAACACCAAACAAAAGGCTTCAGGTTACCTGGCTGTTTCTGCCTGGGCTTTGGCAAGTTTGTCACACAAGTGTGTGGGCACATGAGGATGTTGCAGGGGTGCAGAGAGCCCTCCAGAAAGTGCTGTTTGGTTTGGGAGATGTGGATCCCTCCCAGCGGAGTTTTTGGCAATGTGTTGGCTGGCACCAGAGCAAGGCAGTAAACACCCACTTGGTGAATGCTGTCAATTGCCTAGAGAAAGGAGAGATGGTCACTGGCATTCCTGGCACTGCTGGACACAGTCTGCTGCTGCTGATGCACCGAGACACTGCAAGACAAATCCCTGGGCTTGTGACTCAATCACTGAGATCCCATTTGACCTCTGTGCCTCCAGTGAGTCCTGCAGTGAGCCTGAAGTGCTGGGTACATCCTTGCCTTTACAGCCCATCTCATAGACAACAAATCCATTTTTAAATCTTTCATGACCAAAATCCCAAAATATCCAGTGTTGATGATGAATCACACGATTCTGATCTCGGGATTGTATCCATCTGTCTCTCTGAACCATCACACTCTGTTCCCTCCTGCCCGCCTCAGCATTCAGGCATCTGATCCATTATTCAGAGCACCAGGTACTTCCCTGGTTTTCCACCCCAGCTTGCACACTTCACTCCCTGAATGTCACTCCTGGAATGACACACATGCAGTGCAGGCAGCTCTCAAAGGAAGTTCTTGCCACTCGTTCTTTTAGGACCACACTCATTCAGCTGTTCTGGCCTTTCCCTGCCCACGTGGTCCCTGCTGAAAATGCACCTCCAAAGAAAAGGGTGGCTTTAAAGCCAAACTCTGAGCTCCACATGATCCAGACTAAAAGCAGAGCTCCAAAGCTTGAGCACAGATGTGCTTTGCAGTTCTGAGAGGAGACTGCCAGAGCCCCTCTGCTCTCTGAGATTCATGGAATCCCAGACTGGTCGAGGAATTTCTTCCCAAAATTTAACTTAAATTCCTCCTCTTTCAGTTTGAATCCATTCCCCTTGTCCAGTCACTCCAGTTCTCTGAGGACACAACAGAACAGCTTGGACACAGCTTGTGACCCTGCACAAACACCTTGAGCCAAGGGGGATGCAAAGCTTGTGGCAGCTCCATCCCTGTGCTCTCTCCATCCCTGTGCTCCCTCTGCTCTGCCCACACCCCAAAAGCTGCAGGATTTGCCCTGGCTGTACCTGCAGCACCCGACTCATCCACTGGAAACTGTCCTCCTCAGATGCATCTGGCCTCTGCTCTGCCACCACCACGATCCTCTCGTCGTAGAACACAGACACGGAGAACACAGCAATCCTAAGGAAAAGGGCAGAGCCACACTCCAGTTTCACTGCTCAGAAACAGGAGGCCAAGGAGAGATTAAAGACAGCACTTCTTCACAGAATTCACACTTGTTAAAACAACCATGGGGCAAAAGCAAGAGAAAAAGCATCAGACAATTAATATTGAGTCAAAATTGAAGACTGGGGAGTATTTAAGGGGTTAATTCCACTTTCTGATGGAATTTCCATATGGCACAGTCCCCTGTTCTCCCAACCTGCTGTCACATTCTTGTTCCAATTTCTGGCAAAGCCCAAATGAAAGAAGATTTAAAGGCACCCACAGGATGGTTTAAAATCTCCCAGTAAGTCTTGGAGATATGAGCTCCAGCCCTGCCTGAAGATCTAGAAAATTACATCCACAACTGCTAAATAAAAATCAAATATCTTTGGACATTAATGAAACTCCTCCTTGCTGCACCAGCCAGCAGCTAACTACTGCAACTCTGCAGGGACAGAGAATTAATTTCTCCATGTGGCTGACTTATCTTGTTACTTGATTGCTTTCCCTGAAGCACAGACTTGATGAAAAGCCAGGCTGGACAGCGGGAAAAAGATCTGTGTTGGGCAGGATCAGGGCAATTACTACCTAAATCAAAAATATGTTTACTTTAACTGAGCTACCAAAGAGAAATCCAAGAAAGTACTAAAGCTTGTGCTTTGCTTTATTACATGCAGCAGGGGATGGGGTTTCTTGTGCTGACCTTCCTCTGTAAACTGTTTTTATTGACTCCACAGCCAGTCCAGTGGCCACGATGTCATCGGCGTTGTGCCTTCTCCCGCTCACGGTCAGCAACCCGTCCATTTTCCCAACCACAAACACCAAACTGCCCTGCAAGACAAGAAGGCAACAGTGAGGAACTCACAGCGAGCTCTTCTCACACATCATCCCTCCCCAAAAGCTTTTCTCTGAAATGCTGAAGGGCCAGAGCAGTGCAGGCTCTGAGCTGCCTCACGTACAGGTCCAACAAATCCCAGCAAGCCGGAGCGCACGAAGGGCACTTCCCCCACTGGAGAGCCAGAGGAGTTCACAGGGATCACCTGCAACACAAGGGAGCACATTGGAGGCCTGAGGAGAGAAAAACCTTCCCAAACCACCCCAAAATTGTGGAGAAAAACCACCCCAAGAATTGCACTTAACGTGAGTGAAGGGAAGAGGAGAAGGGCAGGGAACCCTCGGTACAGCCAGGGTGGGAGATGTTTATGGAGGGGATTCTGAGGATCTCTAACTGCAAGGAGATTTCCAGTGCACGTTTATAAAAAACAACATTAACGCTTCAGTTACAAACCCAAGGGGTTGTACAACACCAGTTTTACACAGAAAATGGGGCAGGAAAGATGCATTCTGCTAGACGTACCTCGAAAGTATTCTTTGTCACCCCTGCCAGCCCATAGTACATCATTCCTCCTGCTCTGGAGCTCACACAGATTTCACCAATCTCGTCTGTTTTACAGAGCTGGGGTGGCCCATCTGGTTTCACTATACACATCATGCCTAGGACAAATCAGGCTTTGTTAAAAACAGCTCCCAAATTTTGCCCTGTGTGAGAACTGACACGTTTAATCGTGACAGAAACGACCGAGTCTGGCACTGCCCCACCTCTCCCACACCGAAGCTGATATGGGAGAGAACACTGACCCATTCTGCTCCTAAAACACCCCCAAAAACATCTCACATCAGCCTGCTCTCTTTTTACCTCCTGGCATCACGTGCCCGACATCCTGGACAGTGAGAGCAGAGTTTTTATCTTCAGTGTTGACTCGAATCACACCGAAACTCAGCCCGTTCATGGACAGGATGGCTCTGCCTGGCAGAGGGGCCCCGGGGACTCCAGGCCTGGGAAGGACACAAAATGAATAAATACTCTCCATCCAGGCTTGGTGTTAGAGATGTTAGATCTCTCAGATGGAAATGGCACAGCAACAGAAATAGGTGCATTCAGTGTCTCTGCTTTGCATAACCATTTCTGAATGTGATTGCAGTAAGGATCCCCACCCAAATTTTTAATCCCTAAGGAATTGTGTTCCTGGGCACTGCAGCTCCTCTGCCAGCTCCTTATCTCACCCCATGGCAAACCCCAGCTCCCAGGCCACATGACTGCAGGCAGTTTCTTACAGAAGGCAGCAATGGACAGAAACAGAGTATGAGAATGTCCAAATGATCTCAAATCTCATCTCAGATTCAGAACACCTCCCAGGCTGTGGAAATCAGGAGGAGCAAAAAGCAGCTCAGGCACCGCTGAGCTGCCACACACCTCAGAAATCACCTGGATCTCAGGAGGGAGGTTTAAAGCTCAGCAACCTGAATACCTGAGCACACAGAGTAAATGTCAGAGGAGTTTATTACATGCTCAAATCAACTCTGACCAACCCACGTGTGAAGAAAGCCCAGGCTGGATGACTCAGTCTGTTACCTCCGGATTGCAACGGTCATCGCTTCGGGGGAGGTGGCACAGGGACAAATCGCCTCTGGTTTGAGTCCATGGCTCTGAAACAAGCTCAGGAAGGCATCACAGGAGGAAACAGACCCTAGGAAGAAAGAAAAGATGCCACTAGGACTTCACAGGTATTGATTTCATGCCCATCTACAGGAAAGGTCAGGAGGAGGATTTGGGAAACTCCAGGAGGAAGCAGCCTCAAGTTGTGCTGGGGAGGTTTAGGTTGGACATGAAGGAAAATCTCCTCACTCCAAGGATGGTCAGGCATTGGAACAAGCCCAGACTGGACGTTCACACATTGGATTCTGCCCAGAGCAGTGGTGGAATCACAATCCCTGGAGGGATTTAAAGGATGTGTGGATGTGGCACTTGGGGACAGGGTTTAGTGGTGAACATGGTGCTAGGTGAAGAGCTGGATTCGATGGTCTTAAAGGTCTTTTCCAGCCTGAACGTTTTATAAAGTTATCAGAGGTTATAAAATTATAAAGTCATCAGTGTTTATAAAATCAGAGGTTATAAAACCTCTGATTTTATAAACACTGCCTCCTATCCAACTCTCCCCTTTCCTGCTTTGCAGGATCTCCCACAACCCAAAAGACGGCAACACAAAATCCTTGAAACACCCTCGTCCTGTGCCCAAGCAGCAGGAGGCAGAGCTCTGCCCCAAAGGAGAGCTCCAAGCAGCTGATCCTGCTGCCAGGGGCTGCAGTGAGAGGCCTGGGCAGGGCTGGGGCAGGGCTGGGGACACTCACAGGGGTTGGCGCCGTCGGTGACGATCAGCATCCGCAGCGAGCTCAGGCTCACGTCTCTTTGGTCCCGGTGGGCCATCATGGCCCAGTGCAAGTCTCGACACTTCACCAGAGCAACTTTTGCTGCAACCGACACAAAAACACCAGCTCAGGACAAATCAAAGCTTCCCAAGGGTTATTTTCATAGAACTCACACGGTCTGAGACCCCCCTCCAAATGAGGGAATTCTCAGCTAAGCAAGGAAGCCTTAAATAAGTGAGACTGCAGTAACAGCAAAGCCAACACACAATGGCATCTGCTGTGGCACTGCCACCACCTGAGCCAGGGTCTGTCATCACCACAGCTCCTCCTCCACAGGCCATAATCATTATCATCCTCTGAAAGCCCTCAGGGAGGCCAGGGACCAGGGGCTCCTGCTGCACTCTACCATTTCCTTGGTTTCATGGAAGAAACTGGCTCCAAGTCACAAGATCCCCATCGTGTTCCCCACTGACATGGCATTAGGACTTTGTGCACAGAAATAAATGGAGAAGTCCCCTGTACTCCCAAGCTGTCACATTCCTGTTCCAACCTCTGGCAAGCCACCAATGCAAGGAGTTTTACAAGTATCCACATGACTGGGGGCTTAAAATCTCCCACTGAGTCTTACAGACATGAACTCAAGCCCTGCCTGAGGATCTAGAAAATCATATCTAACATTGCAAAATAAAAATCAACTACTTTTAAACATCAGTGAAATTCCTGGCCCTCAAAATTTGTCATGGAAATGCCTGAAGTAGGTTTAAGGCATTTGAGATTTTAATGCCCCTCACTCTTGGATCCTGAGAACTCCAAGCTGAAGTTGTGGATCCCCCCGAGTTACCTTTGTGGGCGTGAACCCTCTGCACCCATGAGAGAGGACAGGTTTTCATCACAGAATAGGGCACGCTGATAGTGTGCAGCTTGTTCATTACATTCTGAAAAACAGGAAAAAGGTTGTTAGAAAAGGGATCCCAAACCTTTCATTGAGTTATTAGAAATAAGAGTCACCCTCAGTGCCCATCAACTTCCACCCCATCATGAGCTCACGGAGGTTTAGTCAGGATGATTCTGTTGTTCCCCCAGAGAACTGGAGATTTGCCAGGGAGGGAAATGGTTTTTTTAACAAGTAATGTTCCCAGCCATGGACTCAAATCGGAATCAGTGGAATTCTGGAATGGGTTGGGTTGGGAGGGACCTTAAAGCTCATCCATGACATGAGCAGGGACACCTTCCACCTGGCCTTGGACACTTCCAGGGATCTCAGCTTCTCTGGGCACCCTTTGCCAGACCCTCTCCACCCTCACAGGCAAGAAATTTTTCCTAATATCCCACCTAATCATTAATCTCTCATTACAGAGAGCTCTGGAAGCCACTCACCGTTAGAATGCCATGCCACAGCCCTGCATCCTTCTTAAAATCCAACACATTCACTATCGTTTCACCTGGGAAAAGAAAGGTGAAGCTGTCAAGTGCAACGTGCCAGCACAGCTGTGCCCATCATTTGTGCTGAAATGTGTACAAGGATGAACATCCCTGATCTGTCAGAGCTGCTCCAGGGGCAGCCCAGGGCCCTGTTTGATTACACGTGTTACTGATCACAGCTCTCTGTCATGCAAAATAACAACTGCACGTCCATTCCTGAGCAGGAACACGTCCAGAAAGCTGCAAGGAAATCACATTTGGAAATCCAGCTGCCAGCTGGAAATCACATTGCAGCCTGAGGTGTCCATCAGCAGGACAGGAAGGGTCTGAAGCTCGTTATGCACGAGGGAAGGGGAGCCAGAGAACATCACTCAAGCCCTGACTCCCAGCAGTGATGGATTCTAAAGGCAAACTTTGCATTTTAAAGCTCTGTGACCTACAGCTCTATAAATAGTTTCACTCATGGATGTAAGGATTAACTTGATTTACAAGGCACACCAGGACAAACCATAACCTACAGCAAAACCCTCTGGAATATCACCAGCACCTTCCAAGCTCCATTTCTGGGCTCCCCAAAAACCTCACAGGAGCAGAACAGCCCCAGCCCCAGAAACTTTGGTATTTACACACTATCAGCAATGAAAGACATTTCTGTGGGCCATCAGTGCAGTGAGAGGGGACTCCAGCTTGGTGGAAAATGCTCCATTTTTCATTAATTTGTTCCTCTTTTGGTTCATCAGAACAGACTCAGTAACTTCATAGAAATTATATAAATCCCCCTTTTCATTCCTCTTCATCATGGCAGTGAAAATGATGCCATTTTGGATGGAAAAACATCACAGCTAATTTTCACTTTCAGGGGGAGAATTAATCTGCAATTTCAAATTTTATTTATTTTTGGAAGCAAATATTGGTTACTCAGAGACAGCTGTTGAAGATATGAGAGGCAAGCACTTAATGTTGTCAACTTTTGATGCTGTGTGCCCTCACCCACCTTCAGAGTAGTTGCAGGCCTGAGACAAGGCTTGGCAGTGAGCCAGCATGGCCACACGGGACACGGTGACACCCATGACACTGCCCTCCTTGCTGGTCTTGTACTGGTAAGGAAGAGAGAAATTAAGGAAGTTAAATCACAGAATTCATGTGAAAATGAAGTTTTCTCTCTGTATGAAAGCTTAGACCCGAGGAGATGGTTATTGTGGTGGCACACAAGGAAAATCTCCATGGAGATGGGAGAAAAAATGAATGTGTTGGTGTTTATTTCACTGTCACTGCTGCTCAGGACATCTCTTCCTGCTCCTGTAACACACTGAAAAGCCAATCTGTGTGTTCAGGATGGCTGAACCACCACTGAAACCACTGCAATCCTGTGGGAAATGGATTTGTGAAGAATTTAAAAAATTTTGATAGAAAGCTTACATAATTTTAGAGAATTAGAACTGTGAAAGATGCATTGTGGCAGGACCAGGCAGGAAAAACTAGAGGTGATTGGTGTTAGAAGTAACAGCAGCATTGGGTAGCAAAAGCTAATAAGCTGAAAAAAGTATTGTAATTTATAAGGTATTGTAACCAGAAAATAAGTCAGCTTTGATAGAATGGCTTTGAGTTTTACATCTCTTGTGTCTCACTCTTCATCAAGACTGATAATAGAATAAAATCTTTTAAAACACCTCTCAATTGCCCTGTCTCAATAAAAGCTGAGAAAACCAACACAATCCCTACATGCTACCTTCTGGCACAGGAACAAAAATCAGCATTACTGCAAGGACAGAGAATTCCAACTCTGCTGGCTCAAGCACTGGCAGAAATGGTGTTATCAGAGCTCAGCTGTCTCCATCCCTCACTTTTTTTGGAACAAAAACAATTCTCCAACTTATTCCAAGCAGTGCTCAAGGCCACGAAGGGATTCAAACCTAAAATGAGCTTCACAGCAGGATGTCCACAGTGAAAGGCTCGTTTCAGTGGCAGGAAAGTGGGAAGTTTAAGAGAGTGAGGTGAAACTATTCTCTCTCTGATGATTAGAACATTAAATTCAGCTCACAGAAGGTACTTTCTATTCCCCATTCAGCACTTACCTCAATATATGCTGGCTCAGTTCCTGCTGCTGAGATGTTGGGCTGCCAGTCCTTGGGAGATTTGGAGAGATATTTTGAATCTGTCACAACCCATTTGAGTCTGGGCCAACCTGGAGCCAAAATTAAATGGTACATTAATATCAGTTTATTTATTGAGGGATTTATATTCTGCAAGAATACACTAAACTCCATCATTTGTCCAAGTTCAGTTACACAAGCAAAATTCCAAGCCAAGCCCAGCTACCAGCCAGAAGGTTCATCTCATTTCTCATCAGGAGGTTCAGTGGGCAAAAAGGTACTTCCTCTCCTCAGGGAAGGTCCCTGCAGCATTCCTAAATAAAGCTTGTGAATAAAACTGCCTTGGAACCTGCCAAATGCTACTGAAGGGACCTGAGCACAACTCTGGCTTGGGAGGTGGCTCCTTGTGACCCCCAGAACTGCAGAGCAGCTGTGTCACACACATGGGTCAATCTCACCACAAACAAATCCTGCACATTTTGCTGATGAGATCAGGAACTGCCCCTTTATATCCCCCAAGTGTCCTCAGAGTCCTGACAGCTCCTTTCAGATGGTTCAGCTGCAGCAAAAGTAGAATCAAAAGCCAACCTGTAACCAACTCACCTTTGAACTGCACGATTTCTCCATTCTGGGTTTTTGGGAGCCCTTTCAGACACACTTCAGTGGTGAGGGCCAGAGCAATGCCACAGCTCCCCAGCAGGAAACCAATCTGCTGCCCACCAGCATCCTGAGGGAAGAGGGGAAAAGTCACTCCTGCTCAAAGATGACAAAAGTCAGCTTTCCCTCACCAAAATCCAAGGTTTGGTAATGCTTTGGGGACTGGGGGAAGGAATGGCAAGGAAAAGAAGAAAACAACCCATTCCCACACAGGATCACAGAATCACAGCTGGAAGGACTTGGGCTACTAGAAGGTGTCCCTGCCCATGGCAAAGGATGGAACTGGATGGTCCCTAAGGTCCCTTCCAACTCAAACCATGCTGTGACCCCATGAAACATGGCACTGGCAAGATTAAAATGCACTGGATGTGAAATCCAGGGGAAACAAGAGCTCCTGCCCAGCACCCAAGCATGGAGCTCACCCCATCTCCTGGCACTAATGGAAACCCAGATGCTGCAAAGAGGAATTGAGAGGCAAAAAAAAGCAAAACATGTAATTACACTGGGATAACGAGACCTCTCCATCCCCTGGAGCCAATTCCTGTTGCACAATGATAAAATGAGGAGGCTCACTCAGAAACTGATTGGGCAAATACTGGAGAAGTTTTAATTTTGCATTTGGTTGCTATAGCAGTCTGTCACAGTGCAGTGAATGAAATCAAAGCTCTGTGAGTCCCTGAGTGCTCCCTGAGCTCACTGCCACCTCTCCTGCCATAATGTTTGCCATGACCTTATTGTTTTTGTTACTCTTATGAAATCCTATAGTTTCACATAGCTCTTGACACAGCAATAATATGGCAACAGTGCAAAAATTCTGGTAAGGGTAAAGAAAACACTTTGCTGGGCAAATAATTTACAAAAAGTGCCTCAATGTCTTCAGGAACACTGAGCACCTCTATGTCCAACAAAATCAGAGCCTGGCAGAGCTCAGCAAGGCTGGACTGAGCCCCCTCCCATCTGCCCAGGGGGCAGATCCACACTCTCATCTGTTCTGTATAAATTATTTGTGATAAGGAAGTGAAGACTGCATCATTTAGGAGAATTGACCATCTCCAGCTGCTCAGCACAGCTCTGATCAATATGTTTTTCCATTTGTAAATGCCAATCCAAGCTCCCAAAAGTCCTTGTTGGTACAGAGCTGCTCAGGCAGCAGCTGGAGGCTGTGAAATGCTGTCAGAGGCTATGGCCTGACTTGGTTTCCATCCCACATCACTCCTCCAAGTTCCATCAACGTTACCTTTCTGGTAAGAGGTACCTCTATAGGCACTGGGATCACTTCAGCCAGGAGACAGCCATAAAATGCCACCATGAACATCACGGGGTCGTTGTTGGGATACACAAGGGCTACCTGCAACCCACAAGTCAGAACATTTCAGAATCCACATCTAGAGTGACTAGAACTCAGAAAACTTGGTGTTATTTCACAGACTTCCCCACACAGAATGTGCCTGAGCACACAGCCAAGACACAGAGATCAAACCCTGCACTTCCCTCAGAGCTGCAAGCTCTTCTTCAGATGTATTTCAAAACCCAGAGCCAAGAAGCTGCTCACAGAGGAGCCAAAACCCCCGAAAAATCACACCAATTTCTGTCCCAAGCAGCCTTGTCCCTGGGATTAGAGTCTCACTGTGGTGTCAGTGGAAAGTTCCAGACCCAAAACCCCTGGTTTTACTCCAGAGGGAGAAGCAGAGAGGCCTGAAGTCCTTACCCTGTCTCCAGGTTTTAACACAGGTTCATTTTTGGTCCCCAGTTTATTCAGCAGGGTGTAGGCCAGCTTGAGACTTCTGCTCCACAGTTTGCCTGGAAGACAGAGAACAGAGACTTGCAGAACTTACAGAGCAGACAGAACAGCTCACACCTTGGCTTTTTTACCACCTATACTTCCACTGCTCTGTCCACAACCCTGGCAAAGACCAGGAAGGTTTTCACAACCCCTCTGAACCCACGAGCCCTGTGCTCTCCCCTCTGCTGCTCTCTGGCAGGGGAGGCTCAACTCACCATATGTGAGGGTATAAACTGGTTTTCCTGTCACATCCAGGGCTGTCAGACAGGGACACTTGGCCTGAGTGGTTCCCCAGCGCTGCAGAGCTGCTTCCAAGGCAGGAGGCCAGTTGCACACCACTCCCAGGGGCTCTCCCTTCACCGGGGTCATCTGGCGGCCCTCGGGCTTGGGCTGGTTGGGGTCAGGCTGGGGAACTGAGAAAATTCAATGTTATCTCCAGTATCTGTTGGTATTTCTAATATAATCCAAGTAAAATAATATTCTCTGTCTTTGCCCATTTGTCACCCGACAGTTCAGCTTGAAATACTGAAAATAAACTTAAAGGAACGAGGAAAAGCATTTAACAACCCATTCCATCCCATTTCCTGGGAATTCTTGTACAAAACAAGAGATCATGAACAGATGCTTCTCACAGGATGTTGTTCAAAGGTGTTCAACACATCAGTAAGGAGAGGAACACAGAACTGCAGAAAAGAAAACCTTACAAAATAATGCTGGAATAAAATTACCAGTGAGGACAATCCCCTTTGGGAAATTAATTAAAGTAGCTTAAGCAAATGAAAGGGGTTGAAAAAACTATTTAAATATTTTTTTAAGAGGTTTAGTGTTGAGGAGATCCCCCAAAGCTCAGCAGAACAGTGAATTACTTCAAATACTGGTTTTGGGTCAGACTGTTCATGGAGGCTGCTGCAAACAGTGAATCTGAGTCAACCTTGAGAACAACAGCACAAAGAACTCAGCTTCCAGAGTATCCAACTGTAACAAACGTGCATAAAACCATTATTTGTGCTATTACCTTCCACAATTTCTTCAAAATCATCCACAAAGAATTCTTTCAGGGGTGGTCTTTTAGGTCTTTTCAAGGTGTTCAGCAACTGCTGAATTTTTGTGGAGACTCTGCTGCTCACAGGAACACCTGCAATGAAAGACCAGAGCAATGAGTGCCACATCCTGTCCTTCCCACTCACCTCCAGGGATCTGGGGCTCCACCACCTCCCTGGGCACTTCTAAAGCCTGACCACCCAGTCCATGAAGAAACTGCCCCCAAATGCCAACACCACACCTGCAGCACAGTAAGATCTTAACGCCAACACCAAAACCATTCTGATTTTGTGAAGAGCTTCAATGAGATAACGACTCAGGGACAACTGAGGGAGCTGGGGGTGTTCAGCCTGGAGAAAAGGAGACTCAGGGGTGACCTTATCACTCTCTATGACTCCCTGAAAGGTGCCTGTGCTCAGGTGGGGTGGGGCTCTTTCTCCAGGCAGCACTGACAGAACCAGAGGACACAGCCTTAAGCTGCACCAAGGGAAATTTAAGCTGGATATCAGGAAAAAGTTTTTGACAGAAAGAGTGATAAAGCTCTGGAATGGCCTGCCCAGGGAGGTGGTGGAGTCACCACCCCTGGGTGTGTTTAACAAAGCCTGGATGTGGCACTGGCTGCCAGGGTTTAGTTGAGGTCTTGGGGCCGGGTTGGACTCCGTGATTTGAAGGTCTCTCCCAACCTGGTCATTTCTGTGAATTCTGAGATCACCCAGAGTTTGGAGAACAAATGATGTGATTAAAGCCCTCTTTGGACCCTGCTGCAGCTCCTGGGGGCCCTGAGGGTTCCCTACCATCTGCTGTGTCCATGAGGCTGGAGCGGTTGGATCCCTTGTGCATCCCCTTCACAATCCCAGAGGGAGGGAGGTCGATGGCTGCCGGCCGCGCTGATGGGGTGGAGGTAGTTGCTGTGACATCTGGAGGGACTGAGAAACTTTCTAGAAAAAGAAGAGAGCTGCTAAATACACCTTTTATTATCCCCCCAAGGAGCAAAGTGTCAGTCACCTGTTCCCAATAATCCCAAGGATTGAATGGGTTGGATGTATGGGAACCCTCATTAATGCTAAACACACTGATTCCTAAAGGTTCAGCAGCTCTAGGAGAGGCACAGCATCTGTTCTGGAAACCAAAAACCAAAGGCACAAGGTTTTGTCCAACAGAATTCCTGTTCTTGGTTTCTAACCTTGAAGCTCAGTCTCTTGACATTCAGTACTGTAAAAAAAAATAAATAATTTTTTTAAAGTTTGAGATCCGCATGAGCTCTGAAACATTCAAAGTCCAGAATAAATCCCTCACTCACCTATGCACTGATCTCTCTTGCTAGAATTCTACTATTTAGCTTTTTTGTGAGTGAGGGCTTTTGAAAACAAAACACGTGGGGAATTTGACCAAAGCAGATCAGCAAAAATTGTGTTGGGTTTCAATCCCTTCCAGCTGGGTGGTTACAGAGCTTGTCCAGCAGCCACAGAATAAATCCAATGAATAGTGTGAGCTGGGTCTTACTTCTGCTTCAAGTTGCAAGACACTGTCCTGCCTTTCAGCCAAGGCTGCAACTGCACCTGCAGGAATTCTCCTGTGAACTGTCTCTGAAATGAGGGATTTCTGCTAATGTGGGGTTTCTTTACACACCCCAGCAGGTTCAGTCATCTGATAGGGCAAGAATATTCTATTCTGGCTTAACAGCACCAGCAACTGTTGCTTACAAAGGAAAAACCCAACAATCTGAAACTATGGGCTGGGTTTTTATAGGTAGTCTGAAGTCCAATCCCAAATAATTCCCACTGACAGGGTTTTGTGATTGATTCTGTGCCGATTCCCCTTTTTCTAAGGAGAAAAAAACCCCTCATTTCTGCATCCCTTTGGAGACACAGTGGCAAGGAATATTTCTCATGCACTGAACTTCTAAAATCACTGGAAAGGATGTGGATTTGTACAATCCAAGCATCTGCAGGACTTTTTATTGCTCTCAAGAGAGAGATGTACAGAATTGTGTATGTGAGAGTTCTATTCATTTAAACCAGGTGTTAACAAGGGATGAATGTGGCAAATAGAATCCTGACAAAGATTCAAAGCTTCTATTTTGCATAAGTCACTAATTAGATTAGACAGTAGATATTCTGGAGGTAAAAAGCTGTGTTACCTTAATTCATGGCCTTCTGCATGCTCCAATTAAAAACAGCCTCTCTGCTTCAAAGACATTAATTATATTGACTACATTTTATGGGAAATCTCCTCAGTTTTCCATTTCAGGAAACAATTTGCATCCCAGCAAATAAACAAACGAAAATAACAGCAATAAAAGGATAAATAAGTGAAAGATAAAATCACCAGCACTTCTAAGCACTGCTTGCCCCAACCCAGTTAAGCAGAAGCAGAGAGCACATGAAATACAGACAATGTCCTACGGTGCAGGAATTTCCTCACCAGCAGCTAAAAAGGACAAACATACACAGAGCAAAAACAAACTTGGCCATTTCATACAGAAGCATCAGCAGCAAGGAGCACCTCAGAGCCTCAGAAAACTGAGCCTGGGGTATCCAGATCTGTAGATTTTGCTCCGTCTCCTCAGTACCTGGATGCT
This sequence comes from Pyrgilauda ruficollis, assembly GCF_017590135.1. Taxonomy (NCBI): domain Eukaryota; kingdom Metazoa; phylum Chordata; class Aves; order Passeriformes; family Passeridae; genus Pyrgilauda; species Pyrgilauda ruficollis. Next base: position 390,189 of record NW_024520873.1, on the reverse strand, counting down.
CTGGTTATTCCTCAGACAGCCATGAGGAGCTGGGCTAAAGCTTTACTCCTCTAACCCTGTTTTTTAATGACAGGCTCATTTGTTCACACACACGGCTGCATTTGGCTCTTTTTCTTTCCTGATCTAATGCAAACAATAAACCATGGGGCCTCAGAGCAAAATGAGGATGTTGAACACAGCATTTCCCCACTCCACAGGCACAGACACCCCTAAGGGATTCGTCAGGACACAGATGAAAATGCCACTTGCACTGGGCAGCTTTGTACCCATGGGAGCTCCCAAGAGCTGGAGACATACAGCAACACAGGACACAGAGAGTTGTGTCTCCTGCTCTGTCCACACTGTCCCTGGAGTCTTCTCTGCTTCCAGAAGCTCCTGCTCCCCACTCTCCCTTTCACAACACCTCAATCTTCTGAAATCCTTCAAGAAAACAACAGCGTGACAGTGCAGCTCCAACCAATCCTAGCAAGTTCCATCAACGCCACCTAAACTCTTGCTCTGAATTTCCCTTCTCCACGGGACAGCTCCAGCTTCACCAACAACTCCAGCTTTATCAACACAGTCTGAACTCGAAGCGATTGTTCTGTTTGTACCCAGCTCCTACCTATTCGAGTATTGGCAAATACATCAGCTAGTGACCCACTGGTCCCTTTGCCTTCTCCATGGGAAAGTGTAGAGGATGCTGATGAGGATGTGGATGACCCCTGAACAGATCGGTTGATCCAAGACTCAGCATTCTGTAAGCTCTGGTGCAATGCAGCAGAGAGAGCAGCTTGGCGCCTGAGCGAGCCCTCGTCCTCGGAGGCGGAAGACGTGTCTGTGTGGAAGCAGAAAGAAAATCTAGCTGCTTAGGGAAAAGCACATGGCACTGAACATGCTCTTTCCAATCACATATCAACAGCACAGGCTTTCACAGGAAGATCTGTTTTCCACATTGGCCGAACCAGAGGTTAAAGCAGCAGAATTGTTGGTGGGAACGCACTCACCCCTGTTTGATTCACCTCCTCAGACAACATCCTTCCCCTGGGGTCTCCAAGCCTAGAACTTAACTCTCATTACTTTTCTGTTCACATTCCATAATATCAGATGCTGTTTTGCCTAACTCTGGTCATTCTGAACTCGAAAGGGAGGGGTCAGGGTCGTTGTCAAACTGCAAAGTCCCAGGAACAAAGAAAATGCAGGAAACAACTGTGCCAAGGCCACAGCAGAAATCGCTTTTGTCTGGGCTCTAAATGGAGCCCTTTCAATTGCAGAAAACAAACAAAAAGCCCAACCCCAAAACAAAACAGAAATCTACAGCAAGGAACTGCTTCCTGTGTGTCCCAGAGCACAGATACCTCAGCTGTCCCAAAATTGTGAACTAATTATTTAATTACCATGAAGCAAGCACTCAGTTCTTAAGATGTTGAGTTGTACAGTGCTAAATACAAACACAAGAGTGGCTTTGGCCTAAAATGTAGTTCTTCAAAGTGATTTTCTGCCTACACTGGAGTGGTAAATCAAAGTAAATCATGTTCTACCCACTTGCCAGAGTGGAACGGAGTTAGGAGCTGAGACAAAGGCCTGACTCCAGCCATGCTGTGAGCGCTGGTGTGACTCCCCCAGCACAGGATGTGCTGCAGTCCTGGACAAGTGAGCACAGAGCTGAGACCCAAGCAGACACCAGGAACATGCATCAGCCCCCCGGAGAAAGGAAGGGAAAAAGGAAGTGTGATAAAACAGGAAGGAGGGAGGAGGAGGAGGAGGAGGAGTGACGTGGCCCAGCAGAGCAGTTTCAGAGCTATGAATTCACCAGGAGATGTGGATTCATAACATTTTGGATGACTTTGTCAATCCAAATGGCTGCGATGCTTCTGCACAATGAGACACAACATAGAAATCACTGCCAAAAATCACACGGACTCGTTTGTCATCAGTGCATCCAGCTGCTGGAAAACAGAGGGTTATTGACTTGTGCTGCACATGCATCGTGACAGACACCGTGTCACCAGGGATTCTGCTGCAGGCAGCACGTGGCAGGGGTGAGAGAAGTCCTGCAAGTCGTGGAATCCCAGCAGACCCCTCTGAGGTCCTTGCCCAGAAACAAACAGGGCTGCAAACCCTCCTCTGGTGTGCTGAGCATTGAACACTCATGAAATCAAGACGTGAATTATCCATCAGAAACAGGAAGAAGTGGCCTCAGTCCAGACCTGCTCAGCTCTGGCCAGTTTGAACCACAGAACCATGGAACACCATGAGCTGGACCCACAAGGACCACCCAAAGTCCAAGGCTAGACCCACAAGGACCATCCAAGGACATCCAGGACATCCCAAGGATCCCCCCAGGTGGTTCTGTAAGAACTCCTGGAAGAGAGGGCACTTCCCAGCCCTGAGAGGACTGACAGACTCCCTGCAGAGCTGCAACACTGGCAGGGAGCACTGCAGCCCCGCGGTTTGGAAGGTGCATCCCTGGACAGCCCAGCACAGCCTTGCTGTAATGGAAACAACAGGATTCCAGGGGTTTTTTTATGCAGAAAAGCTGATTTTTTAATGCTACAGTCTATTTTTATATCGTTTTTAAAGTTATTGTGTTTGACTTTAATTGGCTAGTAACTTTTTTGCTACTCAGTTTATTGGTTAGAAGGTGTTTGTGTGTGTATGTGTAAAGGCTTTTTCTTTCCACAGATGTTTACATATTTTGTTTAAGGGTTCTTGTGGGTAGAATTTCCATCTTTATAGGTGTAAACTGTTTTTTTAAACAAGAGTAGATTGCTACATAAATTGATTTCTATATTTTTTTACATGGGAACTTAACAGCCTTGCTGTTAGTTTTACTTAGCTGAAGTAGTAGGCTTAAGTTACAATTTTATACATATATTACAATTATATAGAAATGTAATTATAATTATTATAATTATTTTATAAACAGTTTCTTTATAATAAAATAATAACGAAATAAATAAATTAATTAAGAAAGTAATAAATAAATATTTTAAAATAAAAATACAGATTTTTAAAATAAATAAAAATAATACATAATTAAATTCATAAAGTAATAAATAAATATTTTAAAATAATAAATATTTTAAAATAAAAAATACAGATTTTAAAATAAATAAAAAGAATAAATAATTAAATTAAGAAAGTAATAAATAAATATTTTAAAATAAAAAATACAGATTTTTAAAATAAATAAAAAGAACAAATAAATACTTTAAATTTTATTTTAAATAAGTGTTTTACCTACATGCCACAGAGCCTCACCTGGGGGAGTGCAGGCGTCTGCTGGGGACTGGACGAAGGTGGAGCGGCGCTTGGTGGGCATGGGCAGGGCCATCTTCTGCTCCTTGTGCTTGGCCAGCGCTGCCTGGACTGCTTCCGTGTGGATGTCTGCAGAGGAAAGCACCTCAGCACCAGCACAGCACCAAGGGGATGCTTTAATATTTCAGTTTTTCTGCTTTTTAAATCCTGTACTGCGTTAGTGCATAGCTCTGAACTCCGTGTAAAGTGTAGTTAAATGTCTTCACATTTTAGTTAGGCAAAACAACCTCTCTGGGCCTGTGATCCAAGGAACACCTTCAGGCCCCAAAAAATATGAACAGAAGTGAAGTTCCACGGGGAGGAATCCCGGGAACTCTTGTCCCTGCCCTTACCTGATCGGTAACGTTCATCTCTGGCTCCCCCTGAGCGAGCTCGGTGGAATTTGGATGAGGATGAGGAGGATGATGCTGAGGTTGGAGCTGCAGATGGAACGGGCATCTGAGGTTTGGGTTCCTTCTGTAGTGCTGGATCAACCCCTGGAAAATGGAGAGGGAAATAAAAAGAGCTTTTTTGGACCACACTCTTCCCTTCTCCCGTGACAGGGCTGTGGATGTCACAAAGCTGGTTTGTCACTCAGTGTCCCAGTGACCAGATTGTTATTGACTGGAAAAACAACAATAATAAACCAGCAGCAAGAGCCTTTGCTGCTCCCATTAATCACAAACCCAAGGAGACCTCCAGTTGGTTCTGGCTTTTGGCATGTCCAGAGCGTGGCTTTATCATCCAGGAAAAGTTTGTCTTTCCCATTAAAACAGAAAGGAAAATAGTTAATCTGATAAACTGTATAATTTCACATAATTCAGCAAGAGCAACTCAGAATTGTTGCTGCTGGAGGTTCAATTCTAAAACGAATCTGTATGTCAGAGGGAAGTTTTGAAAACTACAACCCAGAGGTCACCCAGCTGTAATTTCCTCCAGGTTGTCACCTGGAGTCATGCAAAACCAAGAGCAACTGTGTCATCTGTATGTGCTCCTTTGGAATTCTCACAACTACCAAAGGATCAGAGAAATGGAGAGGAAACCACAAATCCTGAGCTTCCAATCCAGTTACACCACTTTTGAGTTGTGTGGTTTTAAGTAAACATCTTCAGGTGAACGCTTTGAGCTCAGGGACTCACAAGAACAGCAAACCACCCTGAGCTAGCTGCAGGAATCTCCACAGGATTGCAGAATCCTTCAGGCTGGAAAAGCCTCAAAGACCATCGAGTCCAAGGTGTGCTCCATCCCCACCTTGTCCCCAGGCCAGAGCACTGAGTGCCACCTGCAGCCCTCCCCTGGACACCTCCAGGATGGGCACTCCAAACCTCCCTGGCAGCTCCAATTCCTGACCACCCTTTCCATGAGAAATTCCTCCTGATGTCCAACCCAATCCTCCTGACCCCCACCTGGCTCCACCCTCCTGCCAGGGAGTTGTGGAGTGAAAAGGTCCCCCCTGAGCCTCCTTTTCCCCAGGCTGAGACCCCCAACTCCCTCAGGAGCTCCCCAGCCCCTTCCCCAGCTCTGTTCCTATCTCTGGACACACTCCAGCCTCTCAGTATCTCTCTTGTAGAAAGACATTTTTTTAATTCCTCATCTTCCTTCGTCCATCTCCTGTCCCTTTTAAAATGCCAAAGAGCAAAATATTATTGGAATATTAGTGAATGTTAGAGCAAACTAACAACCCACTTAATTGTGGATTGTTTATGATTCTTTAAACTACCATGCCAAAAACAGAGAACTTTTATTTCTAGTTAAAGAGGAGATCTCCTGCTAGCCAGAAATCCTCAAACCACATTAGGGGGACAAAACATTATTCCCCCTTTCCACTGGTGTTTTTTGGATATAGTAACACATATCAGAGTCCTGTATTTGCTTATCAAAACAACTCATCCCCTGTGCAAATGTGCAGGTGGCACAAAAAGCTGAATGGAAAAGGAAAAGAGATCTCTGTGCTTCAGGCACAGGACCTGGGCTCCAGAGCAAGATTATGAATTCAAAATCTCAGCTCACCCACATCCAAAAGCATCATTTGTGTCCCTTCCTGTCACTCTAGAACACATTCCACTGATAACCAGTTTAACATCTTTGTAGCATTTATTTGCCTTCACCAAACCCAGCCCAGTTTTATTTTGATCCAAAACCAACACGACCTCACAGACCAAACAGAAAAGCTTCATGTTTTCTGATCACTTGAATATTTACAAATTCAGGGCACCCACTAGATGTCAGCAGCAGATTTAACACTATTTTGAATGAATTATTAAATTCATCTTCAGTTCTCTTTCGTAAGTCTTGTACAAGCCTCTCATCTCTCGGCAGGGCATAACAGGGCAAACATGACATTCCAGTTAGGAAGGGATCAGAGGTGGCTCTAAGTGACATGACACACAAAAAACAAGCTCTTTGTTTCAATATTTTGCTCTGACTTAATAACATGTTCCAGTGGCCTCACAAAGCGTTCAGACACAGAGGAGGAAAGAGTGTAAATCACTGATGGTTACACAACAAAGGAGCACAAGTGAGCCAAGCCTGGCAGGTGACAGGTGATTTATTTAGTGCTCCCTTCAGAATAATCCTGCTACAGCTGCACTTTCTGCTGGCAGAAACATGACAAATATGACAGAGAGATGAAAAATGAATTCTTTTAGATTGGCTTTGAAAGATGCCATGGATTTGTTGGCTGTCTTTAGTTTCTAATGAGAATTGACTGCTTTGTGATTCCTGTGTTTTGGTGAAGGGCCAACGATTTAGAGATTCAGAGATTGAACCATTAGAAGATCAACAAGGATAAATGTTTGCATGAATAACAAGGAGAGCAAGTGCCACATGCACAAGGAAGCAGCTGCAAACCTGCCACTCCACTGTCTGCAAAGAGAATGGAGCAGCAGTGCTGGGCTGGACTGCCTGTTCCTTGAAGATGTTTATTTTTTTCAAGCTACATACCCATAAAAACATGGAAATAACCAACTTGAGCTTCCAGGGTTCCCAGGGCAGCCTGAATACACTCCCAGGACCCAGGGACACCTGGCCCAACTCCATGGGCTTCACTTGCTGTGCTTGCTGCTGATCCCCATCATGGAGAACTCCCTGGAATTAGAGACTTCAGATTTTGGGATCTGCAGGTTGCAGAGACTTTTCAGGAGTTAGCAGCTACGTGGACCTTAATGGATACGGCACCAGGAAAAAATGCATCTTTAGGTAATTAACAGTGCTGCCTTAACTCCTGAGGCCATGTGAATGGAGCACAGATGAAGCAGCAGGAATCTCCTAAATGATCCTGCTGACATGCCCTGACATGTCACCCTCCCTCCCTTCCTCTCATCCCACATCCATGAAATGGAGACACTCCATCAGCCAACACCAGCCCAGTGCTCACAGAAATGGCACAAAATGCCAGCACTAAGCATTTTGTTGTTGTTGTTGTTGTTGTGGACTAAATGAATTTTCTTCTCATTACCAAGGTGACCCGATTCCGAATCCCTCACGCATGACTTCCACGGGGTTTTTACAACAGGAGATTCCCAGACACTGGGGCAGCTGGGTGTGAGATGGATAAAAAGCTGCAGAGCTGGGCCGGAAGGGCAATCAAACCTCTGGGTTAATTGGTGACCTCCATCATCCCAGGCTTCTGCCTGGACCTCAGCTCCACTGGCAGCTCTCAAAGCCCCACAATTAACAGAGCAGAGCCCAGTCTTGCCAAACACTTTTTTTCCCCTCCTAATTAAACATTTGCTGAGACAAATCAAACATGTGCACAGTGCCAGGGATGGGGCCAGGATTGTGTCATCTTCAGACTTCAGAATACTCGGGACAAAAGCAGGGCTGCCAAGAGTTCCTGAACTATCCAAGGATTCCCCATTTCCTCCTCAGGCTCGAGATCTCCACTGGCACAAATGCTAGCCTGAGGACTGTAAAACCTGCTCAACAAATACCTACTTATCAAGAGGGATTAGTCATGTGTATATTCGTTTTGGGTTTCTTTAAGTAACAGAAATAGATTTGATAAAAAGGCAGCAACCAAGTCTCTGAGATTCCCATCACATCCCGCTCCAGGGAGTCCTCAGCACTCGGAGAGCTGTTTGTAACAAAATCTCCATTTTGAAGGCTAAATTACATTTTTGCTTGCCTTGCTCCCTTCAGCACATGGCTCAGACAGAATACACTGTATAAAACCCAATCTCAAAGAGCCCCACCTTGAGAAGAATAAACAACCAAATCCAACCAGAGAACCAGCTGGAGAGCAGGAACGGGGCAGTGGTTTGGGGTGGGAGAGTCAGGAAGTTGCCACATGACAACTTTATTTTCCCCCATCAAGTGCCTGAAGGGAGCTGCTGTCATTTTCCCCCAGTCCCGTGGGTGTTGATGGGCAATAAATGCACTTTGAGCTTTTACTCTTTATCAATTTTTTTTTGGCAGTAGACCAGGCTCAGTAAATTCCAGCAGGTCCATTCAGGACTCCCTGTCATAGCCAGTCACTGCCTGAAATCAAAACCAGACACATCAGTTTTTAATGGCTGAACATCTCAGCATATCAGTAACAATTATTCCGGGTAAGCCCCAAAATAATGATTAGACACACATTCAGCCACGTCCTTCAGTTTACAATTATATGTAATTATCTCACATACAACCAGCTGAGCTGCTCTGGATCTCTGAACCAAAGGGAACAATTGCACCCAAAGGACGTGACTTCAAAATAAAGCAACAAATTATTAAAATCCTAATGTTTCTCCAACAAGGCACTAAGAAGGACGCAGCACAGGTATTTTGGAGGATGTTTCCAGAATGGTTCTTGAGCACCTTCATGATTGATTCAGAGCCAAGGGAGTGGGAGGTGATTCCAGCCAAAACAAGGACCTACCTTGGGTTTGTGGGACATACGGAGCCAGCAGCTTTGCTCTCTTCTTCTCATACCCCTTCTGCGTGATGTCCCCTAAAAACAAGCAAAGAAACCTCATTTAATCACATCAGAATTTTGCAATTTGAGGTCTGCTTGCTTTTTTTTTCCAGCGCCATGAAGGTTTCACCTGAACACAGCTGAAGAAAACCTGAAACTCAATAAATCCGAGCACATTAAGATTTCAAAGCTCCATATTACAGAACTTCTGCAGTTTCCCTTGGGATCAGAGACCTACACTATCCACTATTTAAATGCAATAATGTGGATCACAGCAGCTATCTAACTGGAATATCAAAGCAGTGAAAAACTAAAAAGGGAAACTGGGAGCGCATGAAAATATTGTGTAACCACAAAACAGCTTATGTGAACAAAGTGGGATAATTCCCAACCAAAAGGGTGAAGGGGAAGTGCAAACTCAGAGCGCTATCTTCAACTAATCAAACAGCAAACAAAGTGAATCCACTGCAGCAGCTGCGTGGGGGATCTACAAAAACTGAGGTAAGGATGGACATGATCCAGGGCCTCACCACCCTCACAGGGAGGAATTTCTTCCATATATGTAACTTAAACTTCCCCTCTTTCAGTTTGAACCCATTCCTCCTGTCCTGTCACTGCAGTTCCTGATGAATTCTCCTTTTCCAGCTTCCCTGCAGCCCTCTCAGACCCTGGAAGGTGCTGTGAAGTCTCCACACCACCTTCCTCTTCTCTTCTCTTCTCTTCTCTTCTCTTCCAACCCAAACTATTCCATGATTCCATCCTTCTCTGACTCGTGCTGCTCAGGGCAGGGTGTGCATCTGCACACAGAATTTTATCTCACTCCTCCAACATTACGTTTGAGTCAGGGCCCAACAAGTCCAAACAAATGCAGCAGCTGAAAAGGAGAATGTCCACAACGCACTGAAATGCCAAGCAAAGCAGTAATTTCAGTGCCTGGTTGCAGTGCAGAGCTCAGGTGACACTCACCACCACACAGGTACGTGCAGGCAGAGGGACACGTCCAACTGAGCTCTGTGTGCCCAAGGACCACGTGCTGAGTGACTGCAGGGGCTTCAAAACCCACCAGCTTTGCCCAGGCCTGCCTCCACTTTCAGAGGCAGTTTTCAGAGAACTGTGGAATGTCCTGAGCTGGAAGAGACCCCAAGGATCATCCAGTGCAGCTCCTAGTCCTGCACAGACACCCCAACAATGCCACCCTGGGAGCAGCTCCTGGAGCTCTGGCAGCCTCGGGGCTGTGCCCATTCCCTGGGCAGCCTGGGCAGTGCCTGAACCCCCTTGGGAGAAGAATCTTCTCCTGATTTCCCTCCCCTGGCAGAGCTGCAGTGCTTCCCTCGTGTCCTGGCCCTGGTCAGGGGGAGCAGAGATGGGAGCTGCAGCCCCCAGTGAGTCTCCCCTCAGTCTCTTCTCCAGCTGAACAGCCCCAGAGCCCTGAGCCACTCCTCCAGAGCCTGCTTTGGACCCTCTCCAACAGCTTCAGATCTTTTTGACACTCTAGAGGTGAGGCCACCCCACCCCAGAGCAGAGTGTGACCATCCCCTCCCTCACCTGGCCAGTGACACTGGCCCTGGTAGCCCCCAGGACAAGGTGACCCTTTGGGCTGCCAGAACACTCATGTCCATTTGGGAGGCACACAGAGCCAGGGGATGGACACCTCAGGAAAGCACAGGTACACAGAAAGGGGAGGGATTTCTCCTCATAAGACAACCCACAGGTTTGCTCAGAGCTTGTTATTCTGTGATTAATTTCTCCACAAGATTTAATTGTACTCTTCACATTGGTGGTTACACACTACATGTAATTCAGAGAACTGTGGAATGTCCTGAGCTGGAAGAGACCCCAAGGATCATCCAGTGCAGCTCCTAGTCCTGCACAGACACCCCAACAATGCCACCCTGGGAGCAGCTCCTGGAGCTCTGGCAGCCTCGGGGCTGTGCCCATTCCCTGGGCAGCCTGGGCAGTGCCTGAACCCCCTTGGGAGAAGAATCTTCTCCTGATTTCCCTCCCCTGGCAGAGCTGCAGTGCTTCCCTCGTGTCCTGGCCCTGGTCAGGGGGAGCAGAGATGGGAGCTGCAGCCCCCGTTTCCCAGCTCTCCCAGCCTGTCTCCATAAGGGAGGTACTCCAGTCCCTTTTTTATCAACCTCGTGGCCTCCTCTGGACTTGCTCCAACAGCTCCACATCCTTCTTATGGTGGGGGCCCCAGAACTGGACAGAGGACCCCAGGTGGGCCGTCACATGAGCAGAACAGAGGGACAGAATCCCCTCTGGAGTGATTCTTATTAGAGTGATTACTCTAGAGACCAGAATAAGCATTTGTAAACTTTTCCCTCTTTTAAAAAACTAATCTGTCTGATCCTGGAGATGCACCATCTGGCTGCTGTCTTTTGTTTTAATTTCTCACATTACATCAGAACCACAAGAAAGACTGGAACCTTGGAGGGATTAAAACAAACAGCCCTGCAGCGTTTCAAGGCTCTTCGTAGCCTGCCCGGCGCTCACAAGCTCCCATCTCCCAGAGATGGGGAGCCATCAAACACACCGCGCTAAGAAAACAGAATTATTTGGTATCAAGCTAAAATCAAGCCACAGTTACACGATGACAAGAAGTGAGTGATCACAAACAGGATGTTTTCTTTGCCGTGAGAAGGGAGCAGCGTCAGCCCCAGAGCAGCTCTGGCTGCAGGGTTTGCCCCAAAAAGGATCCTTCTGCCAGTCCCCTCCACACACAAAAGGGGATTACAGGCTTCAGGCTCTAAGCCTCCCAAAACCACCAGTGTCTGCTAAAACATTCCAGCTAAGTGCCCAGCTTGGTTCCAAAGGTGATTTGCGGAATGCCTGGAAAGGGAATGGACTCCACTCCTCAGTGCTGGGCACTCAAACATCAGTGGCACTTCAAACACCGAGACCAGGACTTCCAGAGCTGGAGTGGGACTCAGTGGCTTTAGATAAGATACTGGGGAGAAACCAATGCCACCCTGGGAGCAGCTCCTGGAGCTCTGGCAGCCTCGGGGCTGTGCCCATTCCCTGGGCAGCCTGGGCAGTGCCTGAACCCCCTTGGGAGAAGAATCTTCTCCTGATTTCCCTCCCCTGGCAGAGCTGCAGTGCTTCCCTCGTGTCCTGGCCCTGGTCAGGGGGAGCAGAGATGGGAGCTGCAGCCCCCAGTGAGTCTCCCCTCAGTCTCTTCTCCAGCTGAACAGCCCCAGAGCCCTGAGCCACTCCTCCAGAGCCTGCTTTGGACCCTCTCCAACAGCTTCAGATCTTTTTGACACTCTAGAGGTGAGGCCACCCCACCCCAGAGCAGAGTGTGACCATCCCCTCCCTCACCTGGCCAGTGACACTGGCCCTGGTAGCCCCCAGGACAAGGTGACCCTTTGGGCTGCCAGAACACTCATGTCCATTTGGGAGGCACACAGAGCCAGGGGATGGACACCTCAGGAAAGCACAGGTACACAGAAAGGGGAGGGATTTCTCCTCATAAGACAACCCACAGGTTTGCTCAGAGCTTGTTATTCTGTGATTAATTTCTCCACAAGATTTAATTGTACTCTTCACATTGGTGGTTACACACTACATGTAATGAAACATTTGCCACAGAAAATTGGTGAAATTAATAAGGAATACAACACATACAAGTAGTGTAAGTACATTATGAACAAATACCAGAACTTTAAGTAGTACCAGCACCCCATTCCATTTCACATTTCGGGAAACAGAGAATTCTCTCCAATTACTTGTTCCACACTAATATCCTACCAATAAAACAAACCCATCCACACTGGAATGGAAGCAGTATGGTTCCCAGGCTTGATTTGGAAATCTGAAGCCAAGGTGAGATCCTACTGAGAAACAAGAAGCTAACTCATGCCACAACACTACCTGCAACCTCAACTGCCACGTGGTGCCCATCATTGATCTTGTTGTAAAAAGGATTCTCTGAGCATAAGCCAATAAAAAAATAAAGCCTAATGCTATTTGGCAAAAGCAGGGAAGTTTCAAGGAGAAAAATTCAAGCAATAAATATAATAAAGCTGATAGATTCCTGGGACTCCCTGGCACTCCCTCTCTGTCTTCCTAGTGCTGAATTTCCAATTCCATCTGAATTTTTATGTTGTTATAACATAAAAAAATAGATCATTATTTTGACAAACAGATTGACAGTCTCAAACACCTGCACAGGATTTGAAAACGGAACGCCTCAATTTTGAGACCAGCCCTACTGAAGTGGAAATGGGCAGCAGTGACTGAAAGGTTTGGAGAAGGAGATAAATCTGAGTTCTTTCTGCAGCACCATCCATGCAGGTGTGAACCAAACCACAATCACCTGAACTAAACCTCCAGCAAGACACAGGGATTGTCCTCCTGGGAAAAACCTCATGTGCAGGCATGGGTGGCAGGTGTAGTCACCTCATGGATGTGATGATTTGACTACTGCAACCACAACTGTCACAACCAAATTGGCAGGGCCAGCCTTTGACACAGGGCACAGGTGGAATGAAATTATTGAATAAAACCTCTTTTCTGGTCATGCAGAGTCCAAATTTGGTACCAATCCACTGACACAGACACAAAAGAATTGCTAAGGGAGAAGTTTTCTTTCAGCCTATTCCTTTTCTGCTGATCTAGAGGAAATGGAGAGATCTGAACACAAACGTGGACTTCCTCATGGAATATCATAAATTACAGCCACAGGAAGAGCACCAGGACAACAGGGCTGCAAACTCTGGAACCATTCACTCCTCTGACATAAACCTGGTCAATCATTAACCCCCTTCCATAAATAAAACACTCTGTGACATTTGGGGTGCTAAATTCTCCCAGAGAGCTCAAAACCCACCCTGAGAACCACAACCCCCCTCCAGGCAGATGCAAGACAGGGCACCACAGAGAAACACCAGCAAAGCAAACGAGAGCTAATAACTTGGCTATAAAATGGTGTTTGTTCATTCCCAAGGAAGAAATTAAAACACAAACAGTGTTGAGACTCTGCTGGCTCCCTCCCAACCACCACCCATTTCTGTTCCGTTCACTCTGCATTTATCCATATCCGCAGTGAGCTGAGGCTGAGGCTCCCCACGCTGAGGCCCTGCCCAGGAAATGGGGTTCTGCTGAAAGGGAAGCAGCTTTAGGGGTTTTAGAGGAGAGATGAGAGTGAGCTGAGCTGCTGCTGTGCTGGAGGAAGAGGCTCTTCTTCCTTCCTGCCACCCCTGCTGCAGCGACAGCTCCGGTCTTCAGCTTCCCCAGGTAACCAGTGCCCTGGAACAAACCAGGTGTAAAAAAAACCCCTCCCCACCACTACAATCATCATCTGATTCTCCTAATTTCTTGGGAGAAAATAATAGAATCGATCCTCATTGCACAAATCCAACTGGAATGCTCCGATGGTTGGGAGCGCAAGGGAAAGGATGAGCGTGCAGTGACAGCGCCCAGGGAAGCCCAGGGAAGGACACCTGATCAGCCTGGATTCACACCTGGATCCGAATCCTGCCCCAGAGAAGCCCCGGGAAGGACACCTGATCAGCCTGGATTCACACCTGGATCCGAATCCTGTCCCAGAGAAGCCCCGGGAAGGACACCTGATCAGCCTGGATTCACACCTGGATCCAAATCCTGCCACAGAGAAGCCCAGGGAAGGACACCTGATCAGCCTGGATTCACACCTGGATCCAAATCCTGCCACAGAGAAGCCCAGGGAAGGACACCTGCTCGGCCTGGATTCACACCTGGATACGAACCCTGCCCCAGAGAAGCCCCGGGAAGGACACCTGATCAGCCTGGATTCACACCTGGATCCAAACCCTGCCCCAGAGAAGCCCCGGGAAGGACACTCCATCCTGGATTCACACCTGGATCCGAATCCTGCCCCAGACAAGCCCAGGGAAGGACACCTGATCAGCCTGGATTCACACCTGGATCCGAATCCTGCCCCAGAGAAGCCCAGGGAAGGACACCTGATCAGCCTGGATTCACACCTGGATCCGAATCCTGCCCCAGACAAGCCCAGGGAAGGACACCTGATCAGCCTGGATTCACACCTGGATCCAAACCCTGCCCCAGAGAAGCCCCGGGAGCCTCACTCCCCACCCGGCCGGTGACGCCAGGCTGCTTTTCAGCAATTAGCGCTGATGATCTGTTCTAACCAGTGGTGCTCAATCAGTGCAAGGTGGTAACACCCGCTAATCCTGCTAGCTCAGACAATGCTCCTCTTTCAACATCCCTGCTCCCCTTCCCCCATGGAATGAGAGCACTGAATCATTTACTGTCTAACAAAACCATAATTACTACAGTGGAGAAATTAAGGAAAATGATCACGTAGAGCACAGCATCTCCCCAACAAAGCCTCCAAACACTGGGCTGCAGCAAGGAAAAGATTCCAATTGGAAAGCAGTTTGTGTGCATTTAAAAAAATGTTTGTATGCTTTCAAAAAAAAAAAAAAAAATCTGTTGATGTTTCCAACAGTTTGTGCTACCAGGGAATCCTGGTGGTGCTTCTGGTACTTCTATTAGCCCCAAAACACAGACAGCTATTCTACTAAAAGCAAACACGACAACAAGATTAATTAACAACAAAAATAATTAATTATTCTGTTATCACTGATTCATCTGCACTTCAGGTCTCACTCCTGTGAATGACCTGGTGACTTGGCCTTTCTTGCCTACTCCCCTTTTGATGTCCAGGCACAGGACAGGCAACATCTCCCTGTGGTTTTATCACCTCAAACCTTCTCTGAAAGAGCAGAACACACAGCCTGGGTCTGCAGGGCTTGAGCCTGGAGTACCAACATCAAGACAATGAAGACCAGAAGTGCTGCTGAAAGTCCAGAATGTTCTTTTGCTGCATGTCACCTCCAGATAAGGCCTTTCAAGTGTGACTGGAGTGGCAGGTAGGACATTTGAGAAATTCAAAGTGAGGACTAAGTGCACTTGCAGCCTGGGCAAAAAATGGACACAACACCATCACACAGTAAG
The DNA here is from genome assembly GCF_017590135.1 of Pyrgilauda ruficollis. NCBI lineage: Eukaryota > Metazoa > Chordata > Aves > Passeriformes > Passeridae > Pyrgilauda > Pyrgilauda ruficollis. The sequence continues at coordinate 375,050 of NW_024520873.1, read as the reverse complement.
GAATGCTGTCAACACTCATTTATGTACTGAGAGCTGCTTCCCACCTTTCTTAAAGAAGAAATTCCCCCCTGTGAGGGTGGAGAGGGCTTGGCACAGGTTGTCCAGAGGAGCTGTGGCAGCTCCATCCCTGGAAGTGTCCAAAGCCAGGCTGTACAGGGCTTGGAGCCACCTGAAGAGTGGAAAGGTGTCCCTGCCCATAGCAGGGGGGTGACATTGGATTGGCTTTAAGTTCCCTTCCAACTCAAGCCAGTCTGGGTTTCTGTGATTTTCCTGGAGAACTGGCAGCTTCTAGACATCCCACTCTCTCCCCAATGGTTTTACCAAGGGTTAAAACTGAAACACCCTCGATTTCAGGCTTTAGCAAGCCTAAAAACAACATTTAAACCTTTTTTTCTAAGACTGTGTGCTCAAATAGACTGTGACTGTGCAATGGCCTTAAACTCCTCCTACTTAGCCTCAACTGCAGCACAAAAACTACATTTGAAACAAGTTTAGACAACTGCCTTGCTCTGTTTGAGGCCAAATGATGATGCAGCTTCAAAGATTCCCTCCTCCTTCCTTTGGGTGAAGCTGTATATCAGGTTTCCTTCTTAGCAAGGTCTGTGAACTAACAGTCTTCCAGTAAAACTCTGATTTCTTGAGAGAAACACCACCTTACTCCCTGTACTTGTCACCAAACAACCAGCACAGGTTTGGGCTCTGTGGTTTCCCTTTAACAGCATCATTGTATTCCCACCAGGAGCATGAATAGGGCACTGAAAACCCAGCAGGGCTCACAAAGCTGTGTTTGTTGGGCACAAGCATTAAACTGCTCCAGCTTTGGTGTTAAAAGTTTCACAGACAGATCAGCTCCAGATTAATTTACACACACAGAACAAGCCAACTTGGCCGCAGCACTGTGGGGGCTCTGTTCTACAGTTCCAAAACCCTTTTCTAAAGGCTTAGGAGTGTTGTTTCACCAAATTAAAACTATTTTAATCTCAACATTTATTATTTCAAAAGAACTCCATTCAAGATGAGGTTTCTGTGGCGTGGCTGCCCTGTGTTCAAGGTCTGGGTCATTCCAGGTCACAAGGTGTTCTTCGCCTCAGGTCACTCACTGGGTGCCATAAACCTTAAGGGGTTTTTTTTTATTGTTTTAACTTTAAGCAGTAAATCCAACTCCTGAAACTATACTGAAGAATGTCTTTATCTTCCAGCAGCATTTCCGAGCTGCAGCAGATCCAGTGTCCTCAGCTCACCCAGTGTCTGGGCTGTGTATTTCCAGCTGTAATCTTCGAGGCCATATGTGATGCATCACCAAGTGGGTGAGCTAAGGACAGGGCTCAGTCCCCTCTGTACACCTGGGCTGGGGGCATCAGTGACAAGGAGGTGTCACCAGCTCAATGTCAGCCACAAACCCTCCCTCCCCAGCATAAAGACACATCTGGTAACTCATCACGGGCATTTCTGCTGAAAATAGCACTACCCAGGGTCAGCAAAATGAGTTCTCAGGGGCTTTGGGAGCCAGGACTGGGAATAAAAGAGCCTCTCGTGGGTGTGACTGTGCTCTGGTTGATTCTTCTCTCACAGCAGCCATGAGAACGTGCTCACCGTGACTGTGTGTGGCTCACACAGCATCACCTGGCATCTCTATTTAAAGTTTATTTCAAGGACTTCCTCAGGTACATTGGTCAAATGACTTCTTCTTCACCTCTACAGAAGAGCTAAAAAGCCAGAAAGGCTTTGCCTTTCAGATCCTCAGCTGGGACAACAGGATGTAAAATGCCCTTGTGCATCAGGAGGAATTTCCCCATGGAAAGGGCAGTTAAACACTGAAAGGGGCTGCCCAGGGAGGTTTGGAGTCCCCATCCCTGGAGGCATCCAAAAAGTGACTGGATGTGGCACTGAGTGCTCTGGGCTGGGGACGAGGTGGGGATCAGTCACAGGTTGGAATCCATGACCTTGGAGGGCTTTTCCAGCCTCAGTGATCCTGTGACTCTCTGATCAGCCACACAAATCATGCTGCCAATGCACAGCTAACATCTACCTTTCCAAAAGGCAAAATGTTTTTAAAAAGGCTCCAAAGACTCTTGAAGATAAACTCTTAAAATCTTCAACTCCATCAGTTGTGTTAGCCCTGATAACCCGAAACACAGGCTCTGCTCAACTGCCTCCAACCAACACCTACAAAATTAAATCACCAAAGTCAACTTTACATGATATAGTATTGTGAAGTGCAGCCATATAAATGTTATGTTACCCATAAAATTTATGTGCAGCACATGTACATAAACAGTTGAATCACATAAACAAATAAAAAATCTTGCATGTAACCCCATCCTAGGGATAAAAAGTAAAAATCCTTTAAATAGCTACAACTTGTCATCAGGGGGGAAATGCATTTTCCCTCCTGAAGGCAGCAAACCCAAGGCTTTGTCACATGCAAGATTTTACAAAATCTGTTCAGGATAAATGTTTTCATCTATTTTTAATATGCAGTCAGTGAGAACCATGTGAGTGGAGAGGCAGGAGCACTGCAGGGTTTTAGCACCAGAACAATCTGCAGGAGGGGACACAGTGTCACACACACACCCAAGAACCAGCTGAGCTGAGTAAAGCAAGACAGAGCATTAAATAACCCAGCTGAAGTGATTCTGCCCTGAATAATTCTTTTTGCTGACTAACCTCCTGCTCACAGACACCAGCAGAAATTCCCAAGTATTCACTCCCCAGTGCAAGCACAGACCTCGCTCTCTCCCACCAGACTGAAAAGCAAAGTTTCCCAGGAAATGACTAAACTGTGACAGCCCTGTGATTCAGCACTTGATTCAGGCAGGTAGAGCACTGTCACCCTCCAGGTACACACTGAATGTTTGAGCTGGGAGTGCTGATAACACTCTCCCAGGAGTTGCCTGTCCAGCCCAACCAGAGATTACACACAAACTCTGCGTGCTCTGGCAGTCTGCACTTTTAAAAGGGACAGACAAGTGTGGACAGATGATTTTCCAAATCAAGCCTGGTTTTAGCCCAGGAATTAAAACAAGGAGAAAACCATGCTGGCACCCAGAGAGATTAAAACAGAAGTTACTGTGGGTTTTAATCCTGTGCGTGACTCCTGTCAGACACCTTCTCTTGGCTCTCAGGTGTTAATATTTAATAATTCTCTTGGCTTCAATTTTTAACATAAGCCAAGTGCCACAGGGACTCCTTGCTGGTAACTCTCCTCCCGTCCTGACTCCACAGCAACACCTTGTCCAACCATACCAAAAGGCAGTTTGGATACACAGCCCGCTTCACTCCAGCTGGACCTGAAGTTACTTTTCCTAAATAAATCCTTGATTCTTGAATAAGATGCAAAAAGGGGAGAAGAAAGAAATTAAGAGCAATTACTTCCCTATCTGGTGATCAAACACAGCTGCTCACACCACGTATTCAGCAGCTCCGACCTGCCCTTAAACACAGCACAGAACCTAACCCAGTTGGCACCTCACCCTGCACAGTAATTATGTATTTCCAGATGGGATAGTGCTACTCCAAGTCACAGCGATGAGGTCGATGATTATGCATGATGAAACAAAGAAAGAGAACTTGATGGAGGCACTGGCACTTAGAAGATCCCTCCTGAAACAAAACCCAACTGGAAAACAGAACCAACCAAGCACAGCGAGCAATCAATCGCAAGAATGAATCTTTCAAAAATCAAGAGGTGAGACACATATCCCACACCCTTCCTGCCCTGGTTTTCCCTAGGAGCCAGTACCAAGGGTGTTTTTATAAGGATGTTATTCCCATTCCATAGAAAAAGCAGCAGACAAAGTGGTGGCTGCTCAAGAGAGTAAAATATGTTTTTTCTCCCAAAGCACTGAAATCTGGAACAGAACCCCGAGTCACTGCACTCCCAAGTGCTCACTCGAGGACAGTCACTATTAAACAGGATTAGTCATCAGAGCAGGATCCCACTACTTAAAGGCAAAGCAATACAATTATTAAACTTTTACCAGCCTCCAATTAGTGTGCGACACCTGTAATTTGACTGGCGGAGACTCCCACCAAATTCCCAACGCGTTCCTGACGGAGGCAGCAGCAGCTCCAGGAGCAGCACAGAGGTTTCCTACTCATTCCCTTCAAGCCTGACTAGTGGGAACCAAAACACCTTGTTCAATAGCCTTAAACCTGCCCTGCACACCCCCATTCCAAAGAGGATTCTGTATCCTGGGAATGGGAGGCTGCCCCACGGAGCAGGACAGCTCCTCCACGCAGCCACCAGGCCAGCTTTCCTGCACTCAACAGCACAACCCATTCAAGCTGGCTACAAGCCTGGGAAACCAGATTTAAATAGACAGAGCAGAAGAAAAATGTCCTGCACAGCATGGCATGAGCAGCAGATTCCAGGCCCTGCGCTCGGTCCGGGCTGTGTGAAGCTTTCAGTTGTGTTTACATCAGCATCCACGGCTCCTTAAAGAATGGCACTGCTAAGGAAACCCTGTTGGCACGTCACCAGCAGGCCTAAAAAACCCCATTATCCTGTCAGCTGCAACGCTCTTTACAAGAAGGATCACGCGAGGGGCGACTTCTGTTCAGGGCTCTTTGGGCAGAGTCAACGTCTGCTCCAGCAGAGCTTTGTTCCTGCTGCAGAGCAGGATGTGGCAAGATCCTGCTCATGTGAAAGCCTTTAAGCTGTGTGGAAGATCAAAATAACGAGCCAAACTCGAGAGAAAAGAGAACCCAACAACTCAGCTGCACTTTGCAAACCCACCCCAAAGTCACTGAACTCGGCTGCCGCAGGGGAGAAGAGACTTTTCCCCCAGCATACCCATTTCTGCTAATTGATAAAGCACATTAATAGTTCTTTAAAATGAATGACATTCAGTTTTTGCTGCAAAGTAGCCTTTTTAAATAGAAAAAAGTATCCTTTTAACATAAAGAGAAGGAACAGTCAATTTACTGCCCTTGTTAGACAGGATATTGTGGTATCACCCCAATATTTCGGTTGTTCCAATCACAAACATCCTCACACGTGGAATTTTCTTGCTTTCTATCAGTACCTCACTGTCAAAACATATTTTCACAAAACTAGGAGGACATCTATCCCTTCCACACTGACACCAGTGGACCTTGAACCAAAATAAACAGGCCTAAAAGTAAAAAAGATCTTATTCACCAACCACCTCCAAATCCACAGCTACTTCTGACAGAGAAATTTCCTCCCGTTGCCTCTCTCAGGGTGCAATATCTCCTATTCCAACTTAAATAAACTGATTTCTCAAATGTCTCGCTTGTAGAGGGAAGGAAGTATGGAGAAATCAGCAGGATAATTTAAGAGCACACAGTCAGCAACTTGACAAAAACTGAAAGAACGCAAACAAAAGGGGCTCTCACGTGCTGAAAGGCAACCAGACCTACCCTCATGCCCTGCACTGTTCACTTGACCAGAATATAATGAATTTGGAAAAGAAAGAACTTTATGTCTAAAAACAGGCCAAAATTCCATGGTGTATTTGCACTAACAAGGTGCAATCCCTCCAAGATCAAACTTATTGTAAAAACAGGTCCACAATTATGAAATATTTATATAAACTTCTAACCACATAACAGCAGTAGGAACAGATTTCAGCCCTAACCAAGTAAAAGCTGGACATTGTCACCAAAACTGCTTGGCACTGGAAAAGTAAGAACTGCTGGTTCTATTTTCTGGTTAAGATTATGGGAAAGTTACTCACGGAAAAAGATGAGCTTCTTAAAAGTATTTCAGTAATAAATCAAAACAAATAAACCCTACTTCCATACTGTAAGCAAATCCAAATGTTTTCTCCAGTTGTCCTCACATACAGCACCACAGGAAGCAGCCTGATAAATCTGCTAAAAGCCTTAAGAAGCCTAAATTAAATATTCATACTGTGAAAATGATGAAGGCAGCACGAAACCCCGAGTCTCCTTCGCCACTCCAGCTGTGTAGCCCAGAGCAAGAGATGAAAGATTTCTGCAATGGATGATGCTGAGCTGGAATCTCCATGGAGGAGAAGGACACTGCCTTTGGGAGTTCAGGGTCGAGTTTGTCACTTGGGGATTTTCCTGAGATGCTCCCTTACCTCTCTGTTACCTAACAGAGAACTACCCCCACTTCCTCCAATTTAAGGATCCCTGGTTGCTCAGGTTTTAATAACAACCTGAAAAGATTTGTCGAAAGCTTCTAAAAAATCTTGTAATTGAATGATGACATCAATTACTTAATTTTAATGAGTGAGATCATATTTTAATTTTCCATTCTGCATTAAATTCCAAGCAAAGGTGACTGTGCAGTTTCAGCAATAGCCAATGTCCCTCCAAGGTGGAAGCAGAATTACTTTCAATAACAAACTAAACTTTATTGCATTATTTCTCATTAGCAATTAATTCTACAGAATTAGCTTGGGTTTATTACTATGTAAAAAGACAGGACAATCCTCCAACTTACTCATTGAAAACAGAAGTCCAGTTTTGAACTCTCTGGTTCTCACAACAAGAAAAATCCTGCCACCTAAATTCTCTCTAGGCAAGGACAGAGCAGAATTTAATACACAACTCTAAAATATCCAAGAAAAACCCCAAACCCACAAAAAAAGAGACAAAACAAATGCATGACCTGAAAAAGCAAGGTAAGAATTGCAGAGGGTATGGAATTAGACTCGTCAGTCATTTGTGGGGACCCCGAGGTGCTCAGTTCCACATCACCCCCGATGAAAAAGGCAGGATGGAGGCCACAGATGGACACAGGTGCACGGGGCAAAGCTGCTGCTTCAGCTCCACACTGGACCCTGGCAGAGCTCCTGGACATCTGTGGCCTAATTCCACCTCTGTTTGGGCTGCTAAGGAAGGCAGGGTCTTTCCAGGCCCTGCCCTCTCCATCACTGCAGGAGCCCCACCTCTTCCAAACCTGGAGATCCTACAGAGCACAGTGGTTTGCCTGTCTGAAGACACCATCTCTTCCAGACCTGGAGATCCTGCAGAGCACGGTGGTTTGTCCATCTGAAACCCAACCTCTGCCAGACCTGGAGATCCTACAGAGCACGGTGGTTTGTCCATCTGAAACCCAACCTCTGCCAGACCTGGAGATCCTACAGAGCACGGAGGTTTGTCCATCTGAAGACACCACCTCTGCCAAACCTGGAGATGCTACAGAGCACGGTGGTTTGACTGTCTGAAGACCCCACCTCTTCCAAACCTGGAGATCCTACAGAGCACGGTGGTTTGCCCGTCTGAGGATGACCCTAACTGCAGCCTTGCTCCACTGACCTACAGCCCATTCCAGCATCCACGTGCTCAGTCTTGCTCCAGTCTGTTCCACATCATTCCCCACCTCTGGAAGTGTTCAAGGCCAGTCAGGACAGGGCTTGGAGCAACCAGGGAGAGTGGAAGGTGTCCATGGCAGCAGGGTGGAATGAGATGAGCTTTAAGGCCCCTTCCAACCCAAACCATTCCATGATTCCAGTTCGCTTCCTACTTGGTCTGTCAACCTCACTTTAATATGAGTTCCTCCACCACAGCCTATGTGACCTTTTCAGCCTCACCACTGAAGAGATGAAAATTCAACATTCCCTTTTATTCCTGCTAGAAATGACAACATAAAAAGTACTTGGACAGGAACCATCTGTTCCTGTGCCTAATGGAGCCATAATCACAGGATAACAACCATTCCACAGAGCATTCCACTGTTTATAAAACCAGGGTGTCAATGTAATAATATTAATGGGGAGCTGCTTGTGTCTTTTGGATAAAATATGAAATTCACAGCAGGCTTTGCTTTCAGCTGCAAACACCACAGCCTTTTACAGCAAAGCAAAGCACCACAGACAGCACTCACAATTAGGGGGTGGAGGGGCAGGAAGGGCTAAGGACGTGTTGACAGTAATAATTTAAGACGAGATATTCTGCCAAGAAAGGGAAACTCAAGGATTAACAACCAAATAGAGAATCTGCAATTAAGCAAAAACCTCTGAAAGAGAAGGACTGTGGACACAGCTCCGGGTTGGATCCTTGCCCTCCAATTTGTTCTCCAAGACTTCTCTGCTGACTCCATGTGTTTCACAGAAGTAAAATTCATGCCACGCCACGTAACAGTCTCTCAAGAGAAATTATGATGTTTGGGAAATACAACAACCACTTCTCTCCAACATTACTCCACAGGATTATTTCTTTCTTAGCACTGGGATTCTACAAGCACAACACAGAACTGTATAAAAAAAGCAGAAACAAAATCAATTCCTTGGAGAATCCCAGCTGAGATCTTCCTCCTGACCACAGCGCTGACCTGCAGTGACAACCAGTCTGAGCATCCATAAAAACACCTGCAGGCTGCAGGACCTCAGATGGACCCAGGAAACTCTGAAGAGCTGTTTCCTCTAGTCCTAATTCCTCTGGATGAAGACACAACAAAATTCCTCCTGGGACTGCCAGGTCACAGGCAGGTGGCCCCCAGTTCCATGAAAATATACAACCACACAGAAACCACAAATGCAGGATGTGCTTATGACCCAACACTGTGGTCCCAGCTCTCTGAATGTGATACCTGAATCAGTAGTTGTGCTGTGCACAGGGCAGGATTGAATATTTCATGTTAAAAGCTCTAAAAGGAGGAACACAAAAAGAAAAAAAAAAAAAAAAAGAACTGGCCCAGAAGTGCAGCCTGTCAAAATCAACCGCTCAACTGACAGACAGCGCTGAGAAGCCTGGCATGACAGCCATAAATCACTCCAAAATCTTCTTTTCATGCAGAGGAAAAGGAACAGTAAAGATTCGAACATGAAATCTTGCCCATTTTTAATTTGCTTGGTTGCACTTGTTTAAAATTGACATTTATTTTGATACTTGAGCTTGTCTCTCCTTTTTATTTCTGCATGCAGCAAGATGAGAACGAGGAATTTATCACATGGAGAAAGCAGTACATCCCAGAGGCACCTAGCCCAGAGCCAAGGCAGCCTGACCAGTGGAGACATGTCCTGCCCTGGGAGCAGAGGGAAGTCACACGTGGTCCCAGAGGGGACCAGTTCCACGCAGAAGATCCTTCCCCATGGTCTGGTTTCAATGGACGGGGTCAGAGCTCTCCTGACAGACCCACAGGAGGAAAATCCTGAGAATTCAACACAAGATCTTTGAATTCAAACACCAACAGGGCCCCGAGAGCTAATGGACACTGACATGCAGAGGTGTGTGATCACTCCCAAGCCCTCACCTCCTTCCCAGAGAGGCCAAGAAAGGCCCTGGGGATGCAGCAGTGCCTAAACGGTCTCAGGTTTCCTTTAGTCTCTAACAAAGGCTTGGAGCAATTGGCACATTGCCTGGCCTTGCTGCCTTCTTCCTCCTCAGATATGCTTCCATCCACAGATAACACGGGGAGGCTTTGAATTCGCACCCTGCGCAATCAGAGGCAAAGGACAGCACAGGAAACCCAAGTCAGCTTTTCCCCTCGGCCAGGGAACTCCCTGGAACAGCCAGCACAGTCCTTCTGCTTGGCATGCCCAACACAATGTCACAGGAGACAGCAGACAATGTGCTCAGAGCTCCACCATTAACTGGTTTAGTGAGTTAAGACACAGATCTGTCTGCAACTGCTTGGGGCAGAATGTGCTGAGGGAGCAGAAATTCACCTTTCAACTAAGAATCCATGAAACAGCTTCAAACATTCTCCTTGAATGGTGGAAACAATCCAACGACTGCAAGCTTACCCCAGTGTGACAGTACCTCTTGGGGACTTCTTGTCACACTTCACCCACAGAAAACTATTCTGAAATAGCTCGCTCTGACAGCAGAATTATAGAAAAAACAGCTCTGACATTTCCCTAGGTCTCTCTACTTCGCTAGTTCCCTTCCATCTCCCTTTCTTGGACTATTTTACAGACTCCTCTCACGGTGTGAAGGATTCCAGTGCAGTACTGTGAATTTCTTTGCACCTGCATCCAAACCCAGGAGCAGCTGCACCAGCACAGCCCCAAGGTTCCACTGCAGGGTGAGAGCACCAGAAAGCAACACACACACTCCTGGTTGTACCAGGGTCAGATCCTCCACAACCTGAAGCCAAACTCAGCTCTCAGAGAAGACTATTTTCTCCTTCTCCAGTTCTCCAGCCAGCTCTCTCCTTTTATCCTTCTGCCCAAATCATTGTGCCTCTGCTGGAAGAGGAGCCTGCAGTGCTCTGTGTTCTCCTCTGTGCTCACACCATTTCACTTGGTCTGTCATTTTAAACATTCCCAGGAAGGTCTTCTGTCATTTTAAGAGAACATAAACAAGTAATTACTTTTCTAGGAGAAGAGGCCAAGTTCTGGCATCCTGGAGAACTTTTTAATGTTCATCAGCCCCTTATTTTGTGTCTCCCTCCCTTGTGCTTTGCTGAATCCAATTAAAATATCTGGAAGGTGAGAAAGAGAAAATGTCACCTTCGCTGCAGACTCAACATTGATGGGTGTGAGCCTCCATAAACACATCCCTGACAGCTTCCAGTACGTAAACCTTGATTTCCACCTGTCTTTTCCCATTGGGTTCAACAGCAGGAATCACCTTCACATCCCACAGGGAAGTGAAGGGGTTGAACACCACCAGCTGCGCCACTGCACACTGAGAGCTGAGCAGGATCCCTGCAGGGAAGGACTGTGGTGTGTAGGACAAATCCCTGCAACCCTCTTGAGCCAGAGGATCCCATTTCCCACGAAAAGGAGAGCAGGCAGTGCAGGAGAACAGCGCAAAGCAAAGGGAACGTGTTTGGACAAGAACCAAAATCCAAACCCCGACCTCTGGTACTCAGCAACAGCCACAGGTAACAGGAGATTTCAGGAGATTTCAGGCCCTCCTGTGCAGGAGATGCAACAGAGGAATTGGAATCACAGGAGGCAGGGAGGAGAAAGGTCCAAATGTTCTTTTTTTCTTAAAGTCACAGCTGGAAAAACGGCTTTGTTAAGATTTATTAAAAATCAGTTTGTCCACTAGGAAAGAGAGGAGACCCACACCATGAAGTGAGTAATTACCCCCTAAGACACAGGACAGGAATCACAGGAACATCAGGTATGACTTAGCTGGATCCAAATGCTTTTCCTTACAGCTTCCATGCTACAAGCAGCTACTTCTAGAAGTGTTTTACCAAAGCTCTGTCCAATGAACAAGGATTTGATACACAAAAGGCAAAGGGTAATTACATCTTCCTGTTTGCTCTTCTTGCCAAAGATTTTTTTTGAAGGCCTACTGCAAAAAGAACTGCCTTGAAAGCCTTGCAAGGCAACACCAGCTCCAAGCTTATAGATTTTTCTGATTTTGGGGAAATATGAGAGCAAATGAACTCAGGTCCCCATGCTTCTGGTCAAAATGACCAAAACAATGTTCCCAAGTCCTTAACACTAATGGCAACTGGCCCTACACAATTTTTACATGCTGCAATTTTAAAACAGGACTTAACAAGTAAAGTGTATCAAACACAGAAATAACTACACAGAAATGTTTGCTCAAGGTTTCTAGGTGTGGCTGCAGCCAAGACATAATAGGATTATTTATATCTGACTCATTTGCTTCGCCTTCATCCACAATTCTCCCTATTTGGGACTCAGTAATTGACTTCTTTCTGCACCACACGACTTTTTAAAATCAGGACATCTTCAAGGAGGACTTGAAAATTTAAAGCAGAGAGGAGAAATCCCACAAATACAATGGGTTTATATCATGTTCAACCAAACCTGACCATCACCATCGTGGAAAAGCTTCCTGAACACGCAGCACGGTGAGACATCCACTCCTTGCTAATCTGACTGCACGTGTCACAGTGTGAGTGACAACATCCCCTCAGCCACAGAGGCTCTGTGTCCCCTGCTCTGTGTCCAAGCTGCTCACCTCACCCCTGTGCATCTCCCCTCCTTCCTGCTTGGGAACTCAAAATAACAATACTTCCCCCTTTTCACTGCGGCAACTTCCAACCCCAAATTGCGTAAGAATGGAGGTTTTCATTCCAATTACAATAAGAATTGTTCTTTTTTTAATCCACAAGGGATCACTTAAAGTTTCTGCCCTAAAAATAAACACAGGTCTCAGTCTCAAAAAACATTTACACGAGCACTTGAGCACTTGGCCATTCACAGATCTCTTTTTTGCAACACAAGGGGCTTCAGTCTCACATTCAGTATTTTGCCAGGATTGACACAAAAGCCCAAAAAAACTGTCTCAAAATAATTCATAATTTGGTTCTTTCACTGCTCATGAAATGCAGTGAAAAGTTTGGTATTTTCTTAAGAAATACAGCTTAGATTCCTAAAAGTTTCATCCCGTGCCCTCTGCAGTTTGCCAAAGTTCACGGCTTTCAGCGGAGCCGCAGCACCTGAGCTCCCTGAGATGGAAAGAGTGAGGTGCCAAGAGGTGAGAGCAGCCTGAGCCAAGGCTGCTGCCAAGGGCTTTGTTATGAAACCTGGGGTGCAGCTCCTGAGGACACACAACACAACAGAGGTGCTTCTCTCCAGCCTGGAGATGCAGCACATCCCCTTTCCTCATCACACACCACCAGCAGCCCTGCAGATGCCATCAGGACCTTGCTCCAACATCCCACGGGACACACAGCAATCTCCTGAATGCCAGAAATGGAGCACCTTTAATAGGCATTTTCCACTTGTATTCAATTAAGGGGGAAAAAAGACTGCAGAATTTAATAACTGCAGATCTGTTTATTCTCTACCAGCACCGCAGAGAATCAGGGACTTTTATCTCCAGCTCTGATCACCTGACTCCCTGACCCCACTCTCCATCACAGGGTGAATAATCACAGCCTGGAATTTGCCATGTCACTTCCCAGCTCCTTGGAGGAACTCTCCTTGTCCTCACCCCAGTGACAATGCACATTGTGAGCAGGAATGTCAGAGCAGGAAAGCAGGAACGGCCAGCGCTCGCCTTCCTCACACCATGGCCCAGAGTGACCTTGGACAACTTAACTCTGCTCTTACCTCTTGCTAGAAAGGGAGCACAAAACTTCAAAGCCTCCTTCCCCTCCCCGGGGCTTCTTTTGGCTGGTCAGCTCCTCTGTGGGATCACAGAGAAGTGCACACTTAAAATGACAGAGAAAGCTGATGCTAGAGATACAAGCACCAAGCAAAGCAAGCAGGTGCATCAGGCCACCCTGATGGACCCTGCTGCTGCTCTCAGGGAGCAAGTCACAGCATCTCCAGAAAAGGTGCTTCAAACTGAAGTGGCTCCTCGTAGGCTAATTAGCACCCAAAACGAAGAGCTGATGCATTAAAGGAAACGCACTCCTTCAAGCACGTCCTCACCTGACAGCCCTTTCTGGAATCACACACAGGGACAGGGCCTGAAACCAAATCTTCCAGCCCTCGACCTTTTCTGCTGCATCACTCCCTCTTTGATCACATCCTTCCAATTTATGGCCAAGTGTCCTATCAGAACTTACTTTGCTTGGACATTCCAAACCTAGCACTTCCAAAATCTCCCCTGGCTGGTCCTACACACTCAGCATCGGGTGTGTGTTGGATGCTCCCCTCTGTGAAGAAGATAAAGCAGAACTTCCTCCAGAAGTTACCTGTGCTGTTCTCAGAGAAACGAATTATAAACCTATATTAGAGGAACACCAGTGTTGCTATTCCCAAGTAAATTTCTTAATGCAGTGAGCTGAAATCCAGGAATACAAACATTGACTCATCTTTGCAGTTTACACTTTATCTCCAATAAAAGGCTCACTTGTCCAACTCCTTCAGGACTAAGCCACAGGAACAACATCCCTCCTAAGAGCAAAAGACAGGAAAAACATCCCAAACAATTCTTCTCCACTGCTGCACTTTAGACCTGATGTTTGACATTAGTCCTGATCCCAGAGGCAAAATGGGAGCTCTCCATGCACTCAGTCACCCAGCTCCCACGGCCACAGCCATCCTAAATGGAATGCATTATTCCTGCATTAAAACATATGTTTTTCAAGGCAGCCAGCCATCCGGCTGTTCCGAGGGAGATTACAGAAGACCTAATTTTATCAGGCAGGGATACAATTCTCCTGGTTGTTTTTGCTCCCTAGGGACATGGAGCTGGTGAAAGCAGGTTGCCTGACTGCTGGGGAACAATTCCGAGAGGCTCCGTCGCCGATCACTCAGGCAGGAACTGGAATCCTGGGTCCATAAAATGTATTAATGGATGGCCTGTAGGCTCTGTGGGCTCCCATCCCTGTGGAATTCAGAGGCCAGGAAGACCTAGTTTGCATCAGCAATTCTCAAGTCAACAAGAATTAGAAAGAGTTTATGTTGGCAGAGAAGCGCTAAAACTTTTAAGCGTTTTTTTATTTCCTTTTTCTTTTTATCAGCTTAAGTTACACTAAATAAAACAAGGTGATTGCTCACAGCAAGGAAAGTTATGTTACTCTTACATTACTATCTTTGGTATAAACTCTGTGTAACTTAAACTTACGTCCTGCCTATGTTTACTTCAAGTGATGTGATTCACAAACTCTCGGCTTTGAAGTTTGAAAAGAACACAAACTGATGGAAACAGGCATTTTACTCCAAATATCAGGCAAGAGTAACAAGCCAGAACATGATTCAAGATGAGAAATACAGGTGTGAGGCTTCTCCCAAGGCTTTTCATGAAATGCAATGGGAACATTCGTGTAGCAGATGGAATGCTGCTGCCTGCAGAGCATCCGTTAGCTATAAATCACTGTTTCCTCACACATGGTGCAAATGTAAGAGTCTTCCATTCTAATTAATAGAACGAGACATCCTGGTCTGATGACTCGTCCCTGATTTCACAAGCCCTCCAAAAGAATTTTGAATTTAATCAGCCTCAACAGAGAGAAATGCTTCAATTCCTCTCTCTATGAATCCATGTCCAAAAAAGCAACTGAGCAACTCACTGAGAGATTCAGGAAATGCTTTTTATAACTGAGACACGCGGTTTAAAGAAAACCATCCTAAGAAATTATCTGCACATTGTGTTTGAAAGAAATGCAAACAGGAACTCTCCAGCTTCTGCCCATCCCTGGGGAATGCTCACCATGAGTTCACTCTTTGGCTCCTGAAACTTGCCACTGAATAAACATGATAAATCCAGCGAACAGAAAACTTCATGACAAACACTAATCAGAGAGAGGGAATCAGGAAGGAACCATCACCCTTTCCACAACATCACCAGTGAACCAGAAACACGGGGGGTGCTCCACGTGCCCTTCCCTCTGGAGCTCCAAGGATTGCTGCACGTTGGGAAGAGCAGCAGCTCTGTGCAGCTCCTCTGCCACCCATCGCATTTCCTACTCAATATTTCATGCTACAGCATTCAAAATAGCAAACTGGAGATCAGTTATCTAGGACACCACAGCAAACTCCAAATGCGGCTTCAGCGCAGCTGCGCCAGGCCAACAGGTCTGGGGAACGCTGCCAGCCTGAGCACCCAGCTGAAATGGCAAATATCACCCATCCTGGAAGCACTGACAGTCACAAAATCCACACTGGGAACCACTGCTACCAGATGTCCCCTCCACCCAGCTGAGGAAACTGGTTCTATCCAGCAAAGCTTCACAGGAGCAACCAGGGAGGAGGTGCAGGACTCTCTTTAAAGCCTCTAATTTCCTCCTCTCCCCAAGGCAAAGGGTCAGAGCTGCAGCCTTTAAAAAGAGCCCCAAACTCGCTCCTCATTTCCTAAGTATAAAAGGGACAAGGCAAAAATATGCACATTCTTTAACCTTCCTGGGTATTTTTTATTATTCCAGTCTGGATGCTCCAAAAACCTTCCTCCCCTTCCCCATGTTTACATGCTTCAATCACGTACCAACAGCAAACCCAACTCCCACTCACAGTAGCCAAAATATTTCATCCATTATTTGTGTTTAACTCCCTCTCTCCAAACCATTAATCACTTAAATCATTCTGCTGTGACCATCTGCAGAGCAGAAATCTGTGATCATCTTGTGGACCTTCTGCTTGCTGCACTGGTGATAGATCTGGTACTTTGCTCCTCTAGGTCACGACTGGAGCTGGATTTCCTTTTCCTGTGACACAGACATTGCACGGAATCCACGTGCCCCATGCTTACCTCACTTTTTCCTGGGCTGTGAAGCTAAAGAAAATACAATTTCATCCACAGTGAAAGCAAATGAGGGATCTTTATTGGGATCTTTGTAGAAGCAAGCTGATGATCCCTGGGTGAGCACAGCCAGCTCCCAGTGACAGCTCCAGGAGGGTTTTAGGCATTTCAAAGCTCTCAAACTGTACCTGCACACAGAGGCTGCGTCAAAGCCCTGCACAGATTTCTCAGCAGATTTAGGACCCATCTGCTGCCAGTCCTGCAGGTAAATTAAGGAAGCAACATGAAAGCTTTCCCAGTTCTGGTTTTGCCTAATGCAAGACTTGTGGGTGAGATGCTGCATAAATGCACAAAAACCACCTGTAAGTCCTGTTAGCTACAGGCTGATCAGATCCAACTTGCTTATGTTTATAAAGCTCTTCTTCAACCTTTTCTGTGCTTTGCCCACAGTTCCTCCCTGAGTGGGGGAAGAAACTGAAGTGAAACATTTCTGCTCACTCAGCACAATCCATACAGCCAGTCCCTGCTCAGACAATTACTTCCTTTGACTCTGTAATTTAAATTCTGTGCTTCAGCTGCTTAATCTATAAAAAAGGTCCTCACCTACTTTGACAGGCGCCTGGCAATCAAAGATTGCAACCTGAAACACACAATTTTAAAAGACCAGAGAAATACCCTGATTCTGTAAGAAATTCTCAAGCCAAACAAAATAAAGACTCTACCCACTTGCTTGAGTCAACATGTTTTCTTCCAGTAAGGTTCTATCCTATTTGGCTTGCCTTCAGTCCCGAGTTTCCACTCTTTTGCTGATACTCCTTTTTCCATACAAGCCCCCATCCTTCTGTTTCCTCTGAAAATCCTCACACAAAGCTTTGCTCTGCAGACAGAGCCTCAGCTTTAAAAGGAACAAACCCAGGTGCACGGAGCCATTCACAGCAACACCCACCCAGAGTCACAAACCAGACAGCAAACGTGTGTTTAGCTAGGAAAGCAAACAGAAACCAGCTCCTGCTCACTGGGCCGGAGGGAGTAACCCTGTCACAGAGCCCAGCAGTGGCTGAAATGACCTCCAAGGCCTGAGCTGCTCACAGGAGCTCCTGGTTACCACGAGGTGGAATTCCCTGCCCTTCCCTGGGTATCTGGGCATCTCCACCTGGGGCTCTCTCCACTGGCACCCCTTTACCAGTGAGAAACACCAGGCGAGACAGAAACCGCAGTGGCACAAACCCCAGCAGCCAAATCAGCTCTTTCTGTGGGTGTTTAACCCCTGCAGAGCCAGGCTGGGCCCTGCAGTGGGGCTGTACTGCTGTCACAGCCAGAGCTCCCACCTCCAGGAGAGCACACTTCCCCACACAGGCATACAACACTCACAAAACGTGCCCCGTGTGGAACAAACCCTCTGAACGTGCCTAATTAGAGCCTTTGAGTCTGGATATTCCAGAGTTTCCCAGCTCCATTAACAGCTGGGATGAGGTTGATGTGAGAGGAGCTGCTGGAATGTTTCACCCAAGGTGTAAAAACACCCAAGCCCAGTGGTGAAGTGCTTTAATATCAACATTTTTCACCGAATAGGAGATGAATTCAGACATTTACCTCATTCTGGGCACCCTTCAGCAGACACTGAGAGCATTCTAAGGAACAGCATCGTGTGGTGGATCAGAAGTCACCTTCACTCAGGGCTGCAGCTCAACCCAAAGGTGAGACTGAGCTGCCACACTCACAGATGTGTGAAAACGGGGGGAAAGTTGAAGTTAAATCAAGTTAATATCCCCAGCACTTTCACTCATCAAACAGAAACAGATGTAAATACAAAGACAGCCCTTCCCATCATTAGTGATGCATAATGTGGGTGTTACTGACAGATGAAGAAAAGCACCAGGAAGAAAAATATCCCAAAAGTGAAAAAAGAAGGAAAATATGAGTAATGAGCAGGTTCCAGGTCTCCCACGGCTCCATGACCCAATTCTCAGCTGATATATTGTTACTTGAACATTCTTCCCCAGAGGTATCAACACTGATCCCTTCTGTGAAGGAAGGGAAGCTCTCCCTAAGTTTAGACTCAGGTTTAAATGCTCTTCACATTGACAGAAGACAATGAATTCTTACGCACACTTAGAAATGAACGAGTTGGTCTCAAATCCATCGCCAAGGCCCAAGACACAGAGTAAGATGCAATTTCTGTTGATTAATGAACAATTAATGTTTCCTGAAACACGTCCCACTCCTTTGCTCAGACATTTCCACTGCACCCAGCGATGGGATGACTGTTACTTGTGCACTGACCACAAGGCTCAGTAAGGAATAATCCAGAGGTATAATTAGTCCTGTTGCTCTGTCTGCACAGATTGCTCCTTAAGAAACTCTCATGGCTCATCACTGCAAACTCTGATTTCTATTTCCAGCATACATTAAAGTAATCCTGCTCCACTTTGCATCCTGCTTGCTGACGCAGCACCTTTCACAACCACAACGCCAGATAAGGTTTTAATACTATATTTCCCCCTGTTTTGTTGTGAATTCTCTACTCTGTGGTGGTTAGTAGCAGCAAATGCCTGGATGAAATTCACTGCAAGGCTCAGCACACAAAGTGTTTGTGCTCCCAGCCCCTGGAGCCAGGTACTGCCCACTGTCACACCGTCCATCCATCAAGGACAGAGCCAGCTCCAGCTGTCAGGGACCCTGGGCTACTCTCAGCAGCTGCAGTTCCCCTCCTCTCCCAAAAATGAGGCGTTCCTGTGCAAAAAACCTGACAGAAACACTCACAGAGTCAACAGTCAGAGACAATCGAAGCTGCAACAAGGGGGTGGCAAAAAAAGGATCAAGCGTTCTTATCTGAGCAACAACTGAGCAGTGGCACATGGAGCCCTGCTGCCATTTTTAATAAAATGCTTCTATTCAATATTGTTTACTGTCAACAGCCCATAGTTATATTCAGCTGAACAATGCACACACAGACCTCAAAATCCCTCAGCTTAAGCCTCAAACTAGGGCGTATTTTTCAAGAACTCCACAATGACATTACCTCACTCCCCCTTCCCACAGCTCAGTTATCTCAGCAACAACATCCCCTGAAATATGTTCCCAAGAGTTTGGGGACACAGTCACTCAGAATTCTCTGTACTCGTGGGTTTTTTGACAGGAAAAAGTGATTTGCACAAACAAATCCCTGATATGCATATTAAGAAATCCAAGTATTAAACTCACAAAGGGGCAGTGGATTTAATATTCAGAGAATTACTTACATAACCCACAAAACTTCACTCTGTAGCACCAAAGTTGAAGCTATTGGAGCAGCTCGTTAAAGATTAGTGGGATGTCACAGCAGCCAGTCCAGCAACAGAGTTCATTTATTTTTAAGTTTGCAGTACAATCTATCAAGGGATCAAATCCTAACGGGCTTTCAGTGCCACAAGAAACAAACCTCAGAAAATCCAAGCAAACGCTTAAAACATTTAACAAATTCTTTTAAAAACCTATTTAATGTTACGTTTTGAGCAACACCACCATTCCTCATTCTTTGTTATCACGGAGTCCCCGAAAGCAAACACCAGATAAAGTTTTATCACTTTAGTTAAATGTCTGCAGAAAGTTTATCTGGAAAAGAGTTAACAAAAGCCCCAGCCAGCCAACATCAGGGGTTCAGCTGTGTTAGGAAAGCAGTGCCATGGCCTTTTCTGCTGGCAAAGCCCTGAGTGCCAGTGTGGGCAGCGGGGGCTGACAGCCCCCAGCTCACCCTGGCAGGGAATTCCTGATCTCCAAAGAGTCAATAAGTCTCTTTTGTGCGCTGTAGGCGCTGGGATAAACAGAGCAAGATGTGCCTGCAGCTTGATTTTTTCTTAATTTTTAATGCTAAGAGAGACATGGATGATCCTTGTAGGGTCCCTGGCGACTGAGGATATTCTGATTCTCTGGTTATTCCAGCCATGCAGTGAACCCTCCTGAGAAGCCACTGATTTTTGGCATCGAGTTCCGTACCCTGATGGGGGGGGGGCCCCTGATTTTTTGGCTCGGGTTCCCTCCCCCTGGGGGGGGGGGGGGGAGGAAAATTTAAATTATGCAAATCTGAGCTACCTGCTCTGCAACCTTCCCCCCTCCGCCTCAGCTTCATCCCTCGCCCTCCGGCTCCACAAGGGAGATTCACAACAAAGCTGTACCGAGAGCAGCATTTTAAACGCTGGGGAACAAAGACAAACCCATGCAAAAAAGGAAACAACAACAACCAAAAAAAAAAAAAAAAAACAAAAAACCACCCCAGCAAAAAGCGCATGCTCTGAAGCGATTATGGCAAAAGAACTTATTCGGAAAGTGGGAATAACAGAGGGTTTGCCGTCATTATTGTGCCCGAAGTTCCTGCGACTCCCCCGCCCCAGAACAGCCTGTCCCGGGGTCTCTCACTCCCACTCCGCATCCTCGGCTCGGGAGCTACGGAAAAGAGGCCACAAGGGAAAAAAACACTCCTGAGGGAGGGAGGGGGGTCAGGTCAGCCACCCCCGGCAGGTGAAGGCCCCTCCGGGGGTTCTCCCCGGGGCTCCTCGGGGGTGCCCCGCACAGAGGATGCTCCCAGCGCTCCTTCCCCTCAGACACAGCCCCAGCCCCGGCCGGGCCCTTCCCTCCTCCCCCGGTCCTCCCACACAGATCCCGGAGCCTCGCTCCTCGCACCCCCGCCACTCCCGACCCCCTCTCGCAGCCCGCCACCCCCGGCCCCCTCACACGGAGGCTCCGCGGCGCCCCGCGGGCAGGGCCGGGCCGGCCGGGCTCCGGGCGCTCCTCGCTCACCTTCCGAGAGCTCCAGCTCCAGCTCGGCCAGCTGCTCGCGGACCTCGCGGGGCAGCGAGGACACGGCCGCGGGCTCGGCCATGGCGGCGGGCGGGGTCCGGGCGCGGGTCCGGCGGGGCTCAGCGGCCGCGCCCCCGGTCCTGGCACCGAGCCGGGTCCCGGTGCCGGGTCTGCTCCCGGTCCTGACACCGAGCCCGGCCCCGGTGCCGGGTCTGCCCCCGGTCCTGGCACCGAGCCGGGTCCCGGTGCCGGGTCTGCTCCCGGCCCTGGCACCGAGCGCGGTCCCGGTGCCGGGTCTGCTCCCGATCCTGGCACCGAGCGCGGTCCCGGCCCTGGCACCGAGCCGGGTCCCGGTGCCGGGTCTGCTCCCGGTCCTGGCACCGAGCGCGGTCCCAGCACCGATTCCGGTCCCGATTCTGCTCCTGGTCATGGCACCGATTCCGGTCCCGATTCTGTCCCCGGTCCTGCGCCCAATCCCGCTGCTCCTGGTCATGGCACCGATTCCGGTCCCGATTCTGCCCCGGTCCTGCGCCCGATCCCGGTCCCGGTTCTGCCCCCGCCCCCGGTCCCGATTCTGCCCCCGGTCCTGCGCCCAATCCCAGTCCCGGTTCTCTCCCTGGCCCTGGCATCGATCCCGGTCCCGGTTCTGCTCCTGTTCCCGCACCCGATCCCGGTCCCGGTTCGGCTCCCCTGAGACCGACCCCACTCCCGGTCCTGCTCCCAGTCCAGGTCCCGGTTCCGGCCCCAGGCCTGGGCCCGCTCCCGATGCCCGGTCCTGGTTCTGCTCCCGATCCCGGGCCCGGTCCCAGTTCCGCTCTCTGCCCTGGTTCTGCTGCTGGGCCCCATCACCAGTCTTGGTTCTGGTCCCGGTTCTGGTCCCAGTCCGACCCGTTCCGCTCCCGTGCCCAGTCCCGGTTCTGCTCCTGCTCCCGGTCCCGGTTCTGCCCCCGTTCCCCCCAGTCCCAGGACCCCACCTGCACTAAAACCATTTCAACCGCCACGGACACAAGCAAGAGCTCAGGGAATTGTGGTTTAAGGGTTTTTTTTTCTTTTTTTTTTTTGTTTTTTTTTTTTTTTTTTTTTTTTTTTTTTTTTTTTTTTGGTGGGTTTTTTTTTTTTCTCTTTTAAATCAGCTTTATTTTTCTAACTGTTATTTCAATTTCCCATAGCACCTTGGCAATGTCAAAAACAAATACAAATACATGTATTATCATTTGAACACTTAAAGCATGAACCTACTTTACACAAATTTTGTTTTGGACATTTTTGACAACAGGAATAAACCAGAACAGACAGTCTAAAAGCCAGATAAGTCGCTTTTTTCTCCTTTCCTACCACTTTGAAGAGAGATCGTCAATGCCAAGGGGAAGCTGGATTCATCCGGGAGGAACAAGATGTCTGTAGTAACTCGAGCTCAATATATTATCTGAATATTTTGTATTCTATAAAAATTAGAACAAAACCCATTTATGCACAGTCTGTTTACATTTGAAGTTGCATTTTTTTTTTTTTTTGGAAACTGTATCCATAACTGAAGTTCCATAAAAATAAACATCTGGTTCTTAAATATAAAATTTTAAAGTTGTTACAGGTTAGTTTGCAGATGGATTTTTTTTTTTTTTCTCAGAAATAAGTTGCTTTAACTCCATTTCAAGTCCTCCCAACTGTACATTAAAAACAGACTCAATGAACCTCTTGAAGTGCCTGAGCTAAAGGCACTGAAGAGAAGAGCCAACTAAAATACTACAACAACCCAAAATTATGTACCATCCTAAAGGAAGCTCAGACTATATGGAATATATACACGCAAAGAAGAGCATGATAAATCATTCAGATTAATGGCAACAATCTTACGTTTCAGAAGGAAATATCAAAATTAGAAACAAAAACTCTATTGCATATCTGTAGTAATCAAGGATTTACAAAAAAACTCATCAGAAGCCATTTCCCCCCGAAGTGCATTTCTGTTGCATCATCTGTAATACAATGGTGCATTTTACAAATTTAAAATATCATCTGTACATACCAGATATCTCAGCCCAGGTAAACTCACCTGGGAACAGTAAAAATCGCAGACAGTTTCAAGACAATTAAGCTGATATTGACAAAGTAGTAAGGCCATAGCTATTTAACTACAGTAAAGCATTGATTAAGTCACTTATTTGCTACTGATCTGCCACAGTATTATCTTTCTCTTAATAGTGGGTTACTTTTTTTTTTTTTTTCCTACAGCTAAAACTGCACCATCATACTGTGCCAGGCTAATCAAAGAAAAACAAAAAAAACCAACAAAACAACAAGAGCAGGAATGTAAGATACTAAAAAACTAACTTAATGTTAGAAATCAAAAGAAATAAAACTTTTTGCACTTTTAATTTTACTATCACATGCAAAGAATTTCTTCTTTTCACTCCCCAGCAGAAGCACGAGAGAGCGCCCCGATCTTTTCCACACGCAGTAATTTGGAAAAGAACTGAAGTGGGAAGTGTATTTCTGTCCCTAACAGAAGTCAACAACTCCGAAAACAAGTCACAGTTCCTAAAACTGAAAGTTAGGTGTGATTTGCACCTCCTGGTATTTAATATCAGCAGAGCAGGACAATTTCTATCCCGTGGGGCTGCACCAGAGGGAACCACGGAGAGCTCTGGTCTCTTGGAGCCCGGTGACAGGGAGCAGCTCCCGTGAATCCAGGAGCTGTGGGTCTGCCTCCAAACCTCCTCTCTGTCCCAGTCTTCCCAGTTTCCCCAACAGGTAAAACTGCTGGGGACACACAAGATCCCTCCCCAGCCCAGCAGGAGAGGAAAAGGCAAAGCCAGTCCCTGCCAGGTCCCAGTGCTGAGGAGAACTCCCACCCCACTGCAGTTTCACAGCCTCTGTATCCAACTGGGAATTTCCCCCTGCACAGAAAAGAATAGGAAAAAAAAAAAAAACCAAACCCCAAACCACAGCTGGAAATGGTGGCAGGGAAACGCTCACGTGAAATCTTTGCACGCAGGTGTGAAATCAATCATTCCAAGCGCCCTAAGCTGAGAGAAGTTTGGATATGCTGGGAAAAGCCAACAGCTACAGCCTGACCTACATCCCCTGCACAAGAGCCACGACCTGCTGCTGCTGGAAACACCCCAGGACTCGTGGAGCACCCCTTTCCCACCACCCCACGAGGAAGACGGAGCCACGGTCGGTTGGGTTTCCCACATGAAGACGGAGCCAGGGTGGGTTGGGTTTTCCCACATCTGATCAATGACAAAGATCCATTTCACCACTCGGGTCCTCTCAGCACAAGCACGTCACTGACACCGGGTCAGGGAATTCTGAGCCACATCTGCACCAGCCCCTTCCCTCTCAATTCCTCCTCCAAACAGCCCAACGCTCCCACAACGTCCCCTAAACACCCATGAACCACCCTCCAGGCTTGTTTTGTTCCAGTTTGGCTGCAGGAATTCTTTAGAGCCTTTAAAACTAATTCAACTTCGCGTTCATTGCATTTCAGGACTTTGACACTAAATATTTAAACTTCCCTATAGCTCCAAGGAGAGTAGCATTATCAAAATAAAGGGAGAAGGGTCTGTAAGAATCCCTGACTGTGGATGTGATCAACGATTTTTTTTCACTAAATTAAAAAAAAAAAAACCCTCCCAAACCCAGTACAGGTAGTTTCAAAGTGAATACTGATTTGGGGGCTTATATATACATATATATATATATCTAAATATTTAAATATATATATGTATACATACTTTAGGACCCGAGGAAATGGCAGGAAGCTGAGTTGGGGAAGGCTGAGGTGGGAGATCACAAAAAGGCCCTTCCCCAGAGGGGGTGGGACACTGAAGAGGCTCCCCAGGGAAGGGGTCACAGCTCCAAGCCTGTCTGATCTCAAGAAGCATTTAGACAACGCTCTCAGGCACAGGGTGGGATTTTGGGGGTGTCTGTGCAGGGCCAGGAGTTGGACTCCATGATCCTGATGGGTCCCTTCCAACTCAGCCCATTCGATGATTCTCTGACTCTCTCTTTGTAACATGCCTAGAAATGAACAGTTAACTGCATAAATACATTATATTGTGTTATGAATCAACTCAAAGCACTTGCCAAGCTGAATAATAAGTTAGAGAAATGACAACTCTGGCTTTATATATATATTTATAAAAATAGATATGAGTGTTCTCCAAGCAGTCGATAGAGAATTCCTACTGAGGCCCAAGTTGCCAAGGGTTATCTGGCTAAGAAATCAGAAGATGAAAAATTTCACAGTTATTTTAACTGCCACTTACATTCATTCTATGGCAACACGAGCATATATTACTAAGATGGTTACGGAATATATCACAATTGAGTTTTCCAGTGTTCACAACTTACAACTTTAAATTTGTACACTTGCTATTCACTAAAAAAAAAAAAAAATAAAAGAGGAAAAAATAAAGATGTGATTCTTACTGCTGGAAGCTACTTTTCCCTAACACTTTATACAGAACTTTGAACCCTGGTATGCTGATTTTGGCAGATTAATGCGCTCAGTGTTCCTATTTCAGTCATTAATCACCCTGAAACTTAACCACTTACTGCACAATAGTGTTGCAAATTCACTCAGCATACAGCTGGCAATGAGCCACTGCTCCAGAGGGGATTTCCTTAACTCTGCATCTTTAGTTCCACTTTAAACAGTTAAAAACGAGTCAGTTGCTATGACAACAGCTGTAAACAACGAGTTCCCAGGAGTCTAAACCCTGATTTCTGGCAATACAGCAGCCAACAGCCTTTTCCAGAGTCAGCACAGAGAAAACCCAGCCACAGCTCTGGTTTGCTGCCCAGTCATCCAGAGATGCCAGTGAGTGCCCAGAGTTCCCACCTGCAAGGCAGAATTCAGCATCTGCAGCAGGAATTCCAGGCTCCTTACCTGTGCAGGTAACACCAGGTGCTGTGTAGCCACCTGCCCATCCTACCCTGGGGCTGCCTCAGGAAAACACACCAAGAAAAATGCACTAAAGTCTGTAATAAAGAAATTAGAGAAAGTAACAAAAGAGGGAAAAAGCAAACAAACAAAACCCCAAACCTAAGGAGTTGCCCTCAAAAGGAGGCGAGGAAAAAGGGCATTATAAAGATTCTCACATGCTCCCTTTGCCTCCTTCCACTGCATCTACCAGACAATTTCTGCTGTCCACGCACTCTCATCTACAATCCAGTATCCTGCAAAACTTATACCTTAAAAAGCTTGCTGAATGAAATATTAGTAAGGTCAAGAGACTCTACTTCAAGCTGGAAACACATGGGTTACACTACAGTAGTACATTCAGTTTTCATCATCAGTGACTAAGTGATGACAACAGTTCTGGCTGCACTCTGCTCTGCTCATGCTGCTGCAGAGGCCATCCATGGCAGACACACCAGCCCACAAGTCAAACGTTAAATAGGTTACAAAAAGTTCTAATTTTACAGAAATGCTCATTTTCCAAAAATAATATTCTCTTGTCCTTTTCCTCCTACACCGAGGGACAGGTTAATTTGTCAATTCATATTCTTTCACTTCGTCAAAATGCTACTTTCACAATCCCAAAGCTGATTTCAAGCAGGAAACCCTCTGCAAATTAAAAACAAAAATACAAAAATTATAATCTCTATATTTATAGTGATTGGAATCCTCCAGCATTTGTGAAATCACTTTTAGAGATGAATTTTGGGACCCTCCTCAACTTCTCCAAACAAGCCACGCTCCAGTTCAGTATTCCCCTTCCCGAATCCTTCCCTCCTCAGTCTCTCTGCTGCTCTTTAGTCCACAGCTCAAGTGAAACACAGAATCATTGGCTGGCCCAGCGTTACTTTGGTGACCGGGGTGGCACGTACTGCTCCTTGCCCACGCGGCGCGGCGCTCCCTGAGGCGAAGATCTGCGTCCAAACTGGCGCCTCTGTTCCCTGATTTTCCCAGCAGCTCCCCTGGGAGCCCCGCTGCCGCGGAACCCGGAGTAATCCTTCATTCGGCCTTCGTGAGGAGCCCTCTCGTGAGGAGCCCTCTCGTGAGGAGCCTTCTCCGGAGCTTTCTCCAGCGTACCGTTTTCTTCATTTTTGGCAGGGGGAACGATGTTGGCGCGGTGCTCCCTCAGAGGCTGGACAGGGACTGGAGGCGGCTCCTTTGGGGGTTTCTGGCAAACTTCGGCGTAGCTGAGCTTGCGAGGCTCCTTTGGGAGCAAGGAGAAGAGGGAGGTTTATGCACCACGAGCACCTCCCAGCCCACCCCAGGCACCAAGCCACGGCACAACAGCAGCGACACGCGCAGCGAGCGGAGGGGAGCCCAGGTGCACCGTCAGCACATCCTGGAGCAACATCAGGTGCACATCCTGCAGCAAGCTGCCTGTGTCATTCCCATTCTGGCCTTACCTGTGTCGACAGAGCAGGAGCTGCACTTGCTTGAGCAGAAGGTGAGGAGGTGTTTGTCCTCGGTGGCTTTGCAGCGCTGATGGGACAGACGGATGCCGGCGGAGAAGCCGGGCTGGCCACGTCCTTTGGAGCAGACACTTCTTCTGGTTTGCTCTCTGGCTGAACCGTGCTGATAAACCAACAACAATTCAAATTAAAACCTACCAACACTCAGGTTTCAGAGATTATTTCCTTTCTTTGAAGTCACAATTGCAGAACAGAACAGCACAGTCATCCCCACCATTATCTGCTCTTTCCATCTGGTGGCCTCTGGAGAAGATCAGGCACTACCCAGGCTCCCCCAGGGAATGGGCACAGCCCCGAGGCTGCCCGAGCTCCAGGGGCATTTGGACAACACTCCCAGGGATGCTCAGGGTGGGATTGTTGAGGTGTCTGTGCAGGGCCAGGGGTTGGACTGGATGATCCCTATGGATCCCTTCCAATTCAGGACACCCCATTATTCCATGCTGTGTCCATGTTCTCTGCGTACCTCAGCACCACAGGCTCAGTCTGGCTCGGGGAGCTCACGCTGGGCACGGGCGGTTGGGCAGCGCTGGGGGTTTGTTCATCCGGAGCAGGAGCAGGGCAGGGGCACAGGGAGTCTTTGCTTTCCTGCACATAGAGCAGAAATTGCAAAATACAGAACAATACTCAAATTGCTCTACAACATGGTACTGCAAGACATCTGAGAAGTGGGGTAGTCCCAAAGGGTGCTCAAGTCCTGATGATAGCAATTTTACTTCTTTTGGACCATCACCTCCTTATATGGGCAAAAGAAGCAGTGGGTAAAACCAGAACTAAGGCTGGATCATCCAGAATGTCAGTGCTTAGTCCCACCAGCTCAAAGAAGGAATTCATCTGGAAAGATCCCTTGCCCACACTTCCACCAAACTGTTCCTACTGCAACAGCCAACATTCCTCCTTTGCCTGCTTTATTCCTAAAATGAGTTTACAACAGCGTAACTGCATGAGCCCTAGCTGCATTCCCACAAAAAAACTGGGAAAATGCACTATGAAGTCTGGGATTAAACCACTGGAATAGGTGGTTTTAACAAACCAACCCTTTAACAGGGAAAAGGGTGTCACAGCAGCCAGATATGCTCATGTGTGTACAGAGACAAGACCAGGCACCTTCTCTTTGCAGACTCCTTTAACGATGTCGGACATCCTGCTCTCCAGCACAGGCTCTCCCAGAATTTTTGCTGTGCTGCCAGGCAAAGGTGGGAAATTTGATGCAAGCAAGTCAAACTTTGGTGTCTGAGTCTTTGTTTCTGCTGAAGGCTGAGGTCTCTGGAAAGGGAAAACACAAGTTACTAGAGTCATAACACCGAGCAGTGAAAGCCCTGAGCAAGTTGTCAGGGAACTTCCTAGAAAAACTGTAAACCCCAACATAATCTGAGGATTTAAGCACTCTGCCATTCCTTCAATAACTGGGAAGCCAACACTCTGCACTTTGTGTGACTCCGTGCAAAAAGGGAAGCAGAACTTACCGAAACCCGGTCGTCCTCCCGTCTCCTCCGACCCCTGAACACGTTCCTCCTTTAAAGACAAGAACAGCACTCAGTGCATCCAGCCAGCTGCAGTGGGCACTGCTCTGCATGAGGGCATCCACAGCTGCCTGCTGAGCCTTCCCCACACATGGCTCTGGGATGTTCTCCCTCCCCAGGAGGGGCCAAAGTTCCAGCTTCGGAAGAAGTTGGAAAAGAGTCACTGCAGGAACAGCTTCTCTTTCTCAGCTCCCTGCATGAGCATCTGACCAAGCATAGGGATAATTATTTTATAGTCATAAACTTATTAGTCTGATTTCTCACTGATCTGCCCTTGCAAGTCTAAACCCTGAGCCAAAAGAGATAAAAACAATTAATCTTAAAATACTGAGGAGCACCAAATTCCCAACCAAGGGTTTACTTATTATTTACAACAATACAGATGCCAACTCTACTTCAGCATCTGTTTTAATTCTGGGAACAAATCAGTTACTTTAAAATAAAGTTATTTACAACAATACAGATGCCAACTCTACTTCAGCATCTGTTTTAATTCTGATTTAACAAATCAGTTACTTTAAAATAAAGACACCTCACTGTCTTACTGTCAGCTGTTCATCAGAGTAACTACCAGCTGCAGAGTCAAGCTGGAACCACTCCTGCTCCCAGGTCAGCATTTACTGCTCCTGATTTACTTAAGTGTCAGTTTTCTCATGGCTGCTCCTTACAGAAATGCATTTTGTGCTGATGGTTGATACCTTTGGCTCACACAAGCCAAGCCCCAGCTGCTGTGTGACAGCAAACACAGGGCAGAGCCCTTTACCTGCCCCTGCCGACGCCGTAATCGCCGTTCTGCTCCAGCTGCGCCGCGGGAGAATCCTTCTGGGAATACCCTTGGTCTTGGTGCCCGCTCAACGAGCCGCTGTGTCGCTCCATGACAAAATTCCTTGAGCTGGTTCTGCTCAGGTCCCCCATGGGCAGGGCCCCGGCGCCGGGCGGCCCCTCGGGGTGCTCCGAGCTGCCGGACGAGCGGAAATGGGGCTTCACCCTGCGGGCACAGAGCACGAGCTGTGGGACCCCCGAGCTGAGGAAGCACAGCACAGCCACCACCAACTGCAGCTGACTCACAGCTGACAGGAAAAGCAGGTCAGCAAGCACCAGAATTCCTGTTTGAGGTCGCTGCCCAAAAGATATCCGGGAGGGGAAAAAAACATCCCAAAACCTCAAACAACTAAAAAAAAAATCCCAAAACCCAGGGGTCACAAAAGAGCCAGAAGAACCCAAAGAGGAATATTTCCTTTGGGCCTGCAGCACTGGCACAGGGCATTGGAAACGGAGCTGGAGAAATAAGCCAAGGCCAAGGAACAGACTGATCTGGCCACAGGAAACAAACTGAACTGAGACACGAGGCCAGGAGTGACTGAACATGGCAGATCAGGCCAGGGCAGCTGAGCTCCACCATGCACAGCTCATTCTCAAACCCCCAGCACTGACTCTGCAGTTCCCAACCCCCAAATGTTCCACCCTGATATTGATTATTCAGCTTTAAAGCTGTGGCTCCTTTGAGCACAGACACAGCTCTGCACTCTCAGTGCTGCTGCAAGTTCAGGCTCAGGGTCTTGAATGTAGAATTCTCCAGAAAAGCTCAGATCCAGCACAACATGGAACATTTTTCTGGAGCAGCATTTAAGTCTTTTCAACTATTCTCTACTTTTGCTCTTCATTGGTTTTCCATATGCAGCACTGATCAAAGACAAGAACCCAAATTCTCTCTCCTTTGGTAAACTCTGCACATCTCATAATTTAAGGGCAGCAGGAGGATGTTGCACACTTGCTGTTTTTAAACAATCTCATTATAACATTCCATGAAATCAGAAGAAACTCTCCTAGTGCCAGCCAAAGTACAATTCCTCCATCTCCCTTTCCCACAAGGATGTTGCAACAAATCAGCGCAAAATAAATACGAGTGGCTTAAACAAATGTTTAGCTACAGAGAAAACTCCAGTAGTTAACTATTAACTGTCTGTACCACAAAACAAATCAGGTTTAATGGGCCAGGACAGAAACCCAAAAGCAGCAGCTGGATGAACTCTTCAAACAAGCTGTTCTGCAGGTCAAGAGCAGATTCGCTGAACAGAGATGAATTCACACTTCCCAACTTCAAGAACCAGTTTTAAGGGCCCAATAAAGTTTTAGTTTCCCATCAGCAACAACCACAGGGAGGAGGTGGAGCAAAGTCAACTGAATTCTTCCATTTTGTCCAAGTTGTTCTTAAAATGGCATATTCTCAAGCCACTGCTCAGCCCTCAGATCTCATAATCTTACCCGTCATCGAGAAGGCCACAGTCTTGTCTGGGCAGAAGAGCAAAGCAGAAAAGACAAGGAAAGATAAAGGAGCGAAAAAAAAAAAGAGCAGAGAGGAGGAGAAATGATGTGAGAGCAGAAGGAAGGAAGAGCAGGAGGAAGGAGAAGCAGGGAGCACAGGCTGCCCAGCCCCCAACTGTGACCTGTTCTCTCTTAGCGCGATACTGGATCATCACTGGGCCAGCAGGACCTGCACACACTGACCCTCCAGCTGCAACCTCAAGCACTCAAGTCTTACAACTGAAGCCTTTACATAACCAGGATATTAAAAGCTTAGGGTTATGCAGATGTGATGTACAAGGAGGGATTTCAAGGCTAGCACTTGGATACACACAGTTGAAGCATCTGTACTTCCATGAGGGTCCACATACCTGAAAGCTTTACAGGTTTTAAGATTGTGCACACCAATTTAAAAAAAAAAAAAAAAAAAAAAAAAAAAGCCAAACCACCTTTGTCAAGATGAGAGCTGGGAGCTGAGCAGCTGCAGCTGGAGCAGCTGCTCCATCTTCCAGGCAGTAACACTCCCAGTTCCACAGTCTGTGCTAAGACTCTGCTGAGTCACCACAGACCAAAGCCTGAAGTTCCCCTTCTGCCAACAGCCACAGACCTGAACTGCACCACAAACCCACTCAGAGCCCTGGCAGCTGTTGACTGATTTCTCTAACAATACCAACAGCAATTCCCATGATCCCAGCCCAGTGCTGCACACAAACAACTCCCACCCCCACACACAGGTTACTACGCCATTGTGTTCACGGAGCAATTGCTCCAGCAATACAAAGTGTTTCCTCCTCCCCGGTGTTTATATCTGAGCTAAGTCCTTACAGCTCTCAGGAAAGATGGGGATAAAGCAAATAAATTACAGGAACAGCCCCAGCATCGAGCAGTTGGACGCAGCAGTCAGGACAAGCAACTCCCACTGCAGGAACCAGCAGCTCCACAAGCCTGATCCCAGCAGGAAAGGCTTATGTTGTGCTGCAGGAGTTTATAATCTGTGTATAACAAACATAATTACAAGTATGACCTGAGGAGGAAGTTATTTATTTGTCTGCAAAAATTCCTCTGAGGCTTTTGAAGGAGTTACCCTGGCTCTCTCCAGCACTGTGTCCATTATTTTAGGATCTTAAGCTGCTGCCTTCTACTTCATGTTTTTAATAAAGTTGAAAAACAACACACATTTGATAAAACAAAATAAATAACGTGGTCCCATCAGAAAGCACTGCATGTGGCATGCAAGGAACACTTGAGGATCTCAGCAGTGTAAGTTTTGCAGGAGTAAACCCCTGGCAGAGCTCTCTTACCGATTCCTGTGGAATGGGCGACCTATACTCAGAGAAGCAGCATTTGTTTTATATGATCCTGGTGTATTAAAGCCATTCACAAACCCACCGTTGGGAAACGGGGCCTGCAACAGACACAACAGTCTCAGTGGCTGAGCTACAAAGAGAATGTTTGCAGATTAATGATCAGCTTCAGCAGTTACTCATGGCTGTAATTTCACACTGGGCTACAGCATCTACTGTGGTGTGAATTCACTACTCCAGCCAAATCCCCACAGGTTCACAGTCTGCATCTGTTTTAGCAGTTCCCCCATTCCTGGAAAAGCTATAGGCTCTTCCAGTAACACAAGCTGCAGGATAATGGAATTTCACACCAAAATTCCTTGAAATACGTGGCAGCCAATGGTGAGACTGGCAGCTCCTCTGACAGCGTTGCTTTATCAGGGCCGTGACAAAAGCGTCACAAAACAGAAGGATCTGACCAAGAAACCTGAACACCCACTCACCCTAGTGATTATTAACCAAATCATCCCCGATGGGCTGGGCTTCTCCTCCCCTTCTCCCCAGCTGTTACTCACCAGTGGTGTCTCAAAGTAAGGTGCAGGATTTGGAGACCACGTCTGAGGCACGATGCTGTAAATCGAGTACTGCTGAGGGCTATATACAGGCTGCATAAACAGGGGGGAGGCAAACTGGGCTTGGGTCTGCACAGGCTGGGGATACACACTGGAATCCACGACCCGGTAACCATTCTTAGCAAAAAACGTGTTGATGGCTTTTATCCTGGCCTGCAAGACAGCAAATCACACCAGGAGTCAGCTGGGAGAAAGGGAGAACGTGGAATCTTTCTTGCCTGCTGGAGGGATTTGAAGGTTCATTACTGTTTATGAATAAAAACTGATAAAATCAGTCCAGCTCATATTCCCACAGCATGATAAGGGGAAGGACACATGTTGCTTTAGCTGGGTGATCTGTAAAACTGAAGATAAAGGCAGGAACTGTCCAGACTCCAATCATGACAGCTCCTCTCACAGTGCATGCACTTTGCTCCAGCCTGCTTTGTGCAGCAGCCAACTCAAGGCTCACAGTGGCAGGAATCCCTCTCCTGAGCTCTGCAAACCCAGATTCTGGGGCAAGTAGAGAAGGGAAGCCAGCACAGGAATGTATTTCACCCCCCTTGGGAAGCAGTGCTGTGAGTAACCAGCAGCCACTGAACTGTAATTTGTCAGAGCTCCCCATGACCTCGTTCATGTTTCAGCCTCCAGAGCCAGAGTTATGGACTATCCCACTGCTGGGTCCTTGGTTCACCCCCCACAAACAGCCACCATCATCCAAACAGAAACCACACAATGCAATCCCAACAGACACAGCAACTAAAGCAGCCTCACCATTACTGGCTTGCCCTGAAAGGTTTTCACTTCTTCCCTTAAGTATTTGAATGCCTGCATAAACGAAAAAAGATCAACATTAGAATATCTTGATAAAGTTGTACTTCCCAAAGGATGTTCCACGATTTAACACAAATGTGCAGTCATGTGCTTCCCTGTCAGCCCAGCTAAATTGATTAACACTTCAAATTCAGGATTCTAGTGCCAGTCATGGCCAGAGAACGCCAAGGCAAGAGCATTATAACCCCACAAAAAAAAGACCCCCTTTGGTCTTATTAGCCAGAATGTGTCAGTAATCTCTTAAAACAACAAAAAGGGGATCAGTAAATAAGTATTTCTTTTAGCTACAGGAAGCACAAGTGCACTTTCCCTGAGCAGGGGAAGGACCAAAGCTGGGTGTCAGAGGAAGGCAGCCTTACCTGTTGCGCGTCTGTGTCGGACTGGAATGTAACGTACCAGTTGTTGTTGTGAGCAAACTCACAGCTTATCACCTTGGGGCAGTTCTCATTCTTGAACAGAGCCTTCACCTCCTGGGGAGAGAAGTTGAGGGCCCTTGTACAGTGAACACTAAAGAGACCCAAGTTTATGCTCCAGCTCCTCAGCTGCTGCTCTCCCGTGACCAGAGATGTTTCTTATTCCCCTGACCAAATTACCCTTACCTGCTTCTTAACCCACAAATCCTACTTCACCCTCCTGGGCTCCCAAGATAAAACAGAGCTGCCACAGCTAGTAAGAAAATCAAGATCTGTGTAGACCTGGTGATATTTTCATATGAAACAGGTAGGAAAAGTGTGGCTTTAGATCAGCAGTCATGGAGACAACAATGATTCCATGAAATATTTCTAAGTCAAGGCAACCTGACAGCTTTGCATTAATCAGATTGCAAAGAGAGGGACAAGCAGCTGCTCAGAGCTTGCATTAAAAGAACTCATTAAAAATGCTGGTAGACAAACACCCATGTATTACAACTTTAAAAAACAAAGAACTAAATCATTCTGTTTGCCAAGTATCAGGAGGAATTTTATTATCCTCCCTCCTCAGGCATAATGAGCTCAGCTCACGCTGGGGCTCAATGAATGAGAAATGTTTAGTAACATTTCTTGCTGCCAAAACAACTGTCTGACTTCAAGTAAAGTTATTGCTGTGACAAAAATTTAGCCTGAATTCCAAACTATGCCCTGGACTGAATTATTTTTGGATCTGAAAAGAAACCAGTTCAAACTTCCTTCCAGAAAAGCCGAGCTAGCTCAGCTTTGGTGCAAAAAAAGTTTACTTAAGAAGGTTTAAATATAGTAGTAAATAATGGGAAGGGATAATGACAATAAGTTTTTGTTTTGGATATTTTGATACTGCACCCAGGCGGAAAAAGTTACTGATGTGGTCTAGAAGAAAAATATCTGTGTTTAATCCAATTAAACACCAGCTGACCTTTTCCTGGTGCTGTCTGAAGCCCTGTTGAAAACACCTTCCAAAACCAGTAAGAGTTACTTATTTCTTTTCTCTTTATTTACCTCTATAGGTGTAGTTTCAGGGATCTCACGGAGAATGATAATACATCGTTTGTGGTTTGGTCTGACTTTCTCCCCCCTTTCATCCACTTGTACCATAGGAGAAGCTGAAAATAAAGTATAAAATTTGGACATCTCAGCAGTAGCAGACTCTCTTGTGGAACTTGGAACAAAGACTGAGAATTCAGGAGTTTGGAACAGCCTCCTACTCAGTGAAGTTCCCATCACCATTTACCAGAACAACAAACCATAACCAGCTCAGAGGCTGCAACATCCCTCTGAAGCATGAAAGGATTCTTTGTGCTACTGATACAGATTCCAAAATCCCAGACTTACATCTCAAAACTTCAAGAATAAGGTCCATGTCTGTTGTCAGCTTCTTAATCCCTTCCATGTTGGCAATTGTCCATATTGGAACAAACTGATCACTGTCCATCTGAGACATCAAGTAGAGATCCTTGGAAAGATTCTCTCTAAAAAGTTAGAAAATCATTATTTAGAAAAGATCCTGAACTTAGAAACCTGAGAAAACTCAAAACAAGAGGATAACTACAGGCTTAAATAATATTCACCAGTACCATTCACAACCAAAACACCCTCAGATTTTCTCTCCTGGAACAAATCCCAGCAAATCAACACAAAGAGTAAGATAATTTTAAAAACTTAATGAAGCTCCAGTGCCCTACACGTTGGTCTGCAAAAAGGATCTGCCAAAAAGACTTCTGGTGCCACACAGTACATGATCTCAATGTCTTATGACTGTGGAGCACAGGAGTCATCCTCATCCAAGGACACAGCTGCACAGACAGGACTGAAACAGCTGGAAGGTGCCACGGGGTTCTACAGCACATCAGCAAATCCTGGTTTGTGTTTTTATCAAGATGATGGTACATATCAAGCCGAGAAGAGGGATATTTGCCAAGGATTTTAATAAAGTGTTTATACCAAGCTACACCTACCGAGAGAAGCAGAATTCAAGCTGTTTTCTCAAACATTCTCTGATGTCTTCTGTGGACACAGTGGAGCTGCCATCACCTGAAAGGGACCATATCCACCATCAGCTCCCACTTTCATGGCAACAAGACCAGGCAAAGACACATCTCATTGCAGAAAACAAGAATCAATCCCTCTGGGTAGGACCAAGAGGAAAAGCTCATCCAAGACGAGACCCCCAGATTACACATTCTCAACATGATTCTGATCCCACTTTGCACCTCTTTGGCCACGTGTTGAGGCCATACTGGAGCTTCTTGGATACACATGGACATGTCAGAACTCTAACTTGGTCACTCCACACTTAGAGCAGCTCCAGGGGGGTTACAGACACTGACAGCAGCATTTGAACTTCCAACACTCACCAGACACTTCATAGATTTGGTACCCCAGATCTTCAGTCGCCAGGACAATTCCGTTTGCTGACGCCTCATCAGCTCCTGCGCCATTCCTTGGGGCTTCACAGGACGGGGAATACATCACTTCATACTGCTTGCAGCTGTCCTCTGAGATCTCTATGTTACCTGGCAAAGGAACACACCACAACAGGAAAACTCCTGTCAGCTTCAGCGTATTTTCCAATTGAAAAACTCTGGCTACTAACATTAAAACAAATACTCAGGAAAGCTGTACCTGAGAGTGTCTAACCTTAGCCTGTATTTCTTACACTTTGTGTTGAATAGAACTTCTACCTCTCCAATTTCAGGAAGATCTGGTTTGCACTAGGCTCGCAGGGAAAAGCAAATAAAAGTAAATAAAGGATCCTGAAATTGATCCCCAAAGTGGCAGAGAATCTAAAAACCAGTCCTCCCACTTGAAATTTAAAATATTTAAGCGAGGTTCCTGAAAACAAGGGATGAAAATTGCTTACACTGCCTCAATTGCTTCACTTTGTTATGAAGAGACAAATGAGTTTCTGTCGGGCAAAGCACAAACCCAGCGCTCTCTCCTCGCTTCTGCTGACTTACCAGAAACCTTTGACAAGGCCATACAAGCTGAATGTTCTCTTCTTTATCCCTAACTTTTACTAAACCATTTTGCAGGGAATCTTCTGCATCCTCTGCCATGCTTTGAGTCACCTTAGCTACACCCCAGATCGAGTCTGAGCCAAACAAGTGAAACCAATTGAATCCTTAGTTCTGGACACTGCCTGTGTGGTAAGGATGGGAATGGGACTGCAGGGGAACAGCCTGAATGGAAAGGAGTTAACCACGGGTACTGCACAGGGTCTGCTCCAGAACAAATGCTCCTGACAGCTCTCAGCAGCACCTCGGTCCCCCAGGATTGCAGGTGGCCCTCAGATCTCGTTTTCCTGTTCACAGGGTCCAGTGGATGCTCAAGTGCAGCAATGTCATGAAGCCATTTCTACACGTTCAGCACCCTGCTCCCCTCTTAGCGCGTTACTTGGTCATCACCGGGCCCCCTGAATCCTGTTCCAGCAGAGCTCAGAGCCCTTCCTGAACCAGAGCCCACCGCTGAGACCCACCACCCTCACACACCACCTGCTGCTTTCTCACCTTCCTTTCATACACACTGCTCCAGCAGCACTGACACCCTCAAGGACAAGAGCCAGAGGCTGCTCCTCACAGCTGAACTCCCCGAGTGTCCCCCAAGTGGGGCCATGTCACAACCCCTGTCCCAAGAGCTCACCCTCAGCTGGAGTCCCCTGGGCTGCTGCTGTCTCCTGCCACGTGTGCTCTGTGCCATTGGTGGGGGGCACGGCCTCACCACTGCCCTGGGGCACTTCTTGCCACACTTTTGCGTTGGGGTTCAAGCCAGCACCTTTTGATGTTACCTGCTGAAGAGAGCAGAACGCTTTGGTTAGTGAGAGCAACCCAGAGCAGCCTCAGAAGTCAAGCCAGAAAATACAGGCGAATTTAGTGATTGTCTCTAGAGTTCCACATCTCAAGTGTCTACCCAGCTATTAAGCACCTATGTGATTTTTTTTATCAATGAAAACAGGAAAATCCTTGGTATTTTCCAAGTATTTCGTTTCTACCTCCATGAGAAGTGTTGCCTTCAACCTCTCTTTATTGACATCCGACAACATCAGCGGAGGCAGCGGTTACTCGGCAAGGACTCTGGGAACTCATAAGCTTTTAAAGACTTGACTGTCATAATGCTCCAGTCCCCTTTCACCAGAAAGGGAAATTTTCCCTCCTCCAGACCCCTTCCTAGAAAGGAAGGTAAAAAAACATATGTCAAGGAGAAGAAACTGTATAACTCAACGGAATTAGTGACATCTGTACTAACCAAGCATCACCTGTGCTGTGTCAGGATTCCTCCTGAACTTACTCAAGTCCTACCCCATTCCCCCAGGAATCTTACACACATCAACAGACACTGATGATTTCCTTAAACTGGTAACCAAGGAGATTAAAGGTTTTGAATTGACAAGACAAACTTACACACCATCCCAGCCTGCTGGGGAGAGAACAGGATCTGCTCACTCTGGCTCTGGGCAACAAGGACCATAATTAGAGTCAAAGGGTTACAAATGAAGCAGACAAGAAGAACTGCAAGACTCCAGCCTGGCACCTGGCACAGAGAAACGCTCATTCCCACAGCACAATACAGAATCCTTCAAGGTCCCTCTCCCAGTGCTGCTCAAAGGTATTTTGGGTGAGGAATCCAACAATCCAGCAGCAGAAGGGAGGGAAAACATGGCTTTTGCTCCTTTCACATAGTGAAATAATAACTGTAGTTAGAGGGTAGTGAATAAAACTACCTTTATGCAAAAATTCTCCCCCCGGGATATCCCAACACCCCACAAGCAGCTGTAACAGTTCCTCCAGCCACTGAACGATGCTCCACTTCACTGCTGCAATTTGCTGGACTTTAAAAGGTGAAAGCCATTAATCCAGCTCATATCCACAAACACACAGATAAGCAAGCTGGGTATGTTGGAGGCCAGGCTCCTGGATTCTGAAGTTAAGGAGTGGCTCACTACCAGGCCTCAAACACACAGCACAAGGATAAGGAAGCAGTTGCAATAGCTTTAGAGATAATTCCTCTGCCAAGGTCACACCTCGTGCCAGAGCTGTTTGCTGCAAGGACAAGCCCCAGCTCAGTAACAAGAAGCCTCCAAAAACTGGAGAAGTTCAAGACAACCGTGTGAGAAGCAAAACAAAGACCACGGTTTTTGCAAAGCTCTGAGATTCAAACCCCCCACGCACAACTGATTTAATCCACATAGCAACAGAGTCTTCCCCTCCCGTTAATCTTGGCCCAGGAGCAGAGCTGGAAACTGGAAATAGTTCAGGGTGAAAGGACACACGTGTATTTTCCTTTGCAGATTTCAGAGGAGCTGTTCCCCAACAAAACAACCTGCAAAGCAAAACCCAGTAACCTGCTACAACCACAGGCTGTCACTGCAGTTCAGCAGTTCCAGACTAAGTTCTGCTCAGCTTCTGGTCACTCCTGGGGCAGCATCACCTGCCCACAGACCCAGAGCCAGCAGTTCCTTGAACTTACTTCTCAACAAAGCAAAAAGAAACAAGACACATCCAGGAGATGATTCATTCTTTTCTAAAAATAAACCATGCCTCACTACCTACATCTCTAAGGGTAGCACTGAGCTCAGGCCTAAAGTAATTTGCAGGAATAAATGTGATAAAGTGAAACTGAAACACTTTGTTGTGGTTACTGCATTTCTGGAGGTGATTGGGACTAAAAGCAGCTCTGATGAAGTGGTGAACACAACGGCTGGGACACACCTGGAACAGAGCATGGGCCACTTCCCCTTGTGCTAAAAACAGTGAGCTGTAACAGCCCAGCAGCATGCAGCCCTGCTCTCACTCATCTCAACAGCAAAACCCCACAGACTGCAGAGGATAAAAAGTCCCTAATTTACATCAGCTTTTGGGAAATTCACGCTGCGCTCCGCGAGCAAAATCGCTCCATCCTGGCCAGCGGCTCTTCAGAAGAGAAGGCCAAAATATCAATTCTTGCTTATTTAACTGAGGCTACAAACACCGAGCCCGTGGGATTGGCTGCAGCACGATCCTCCCAGCTGCTATCGGGAACTTTCATGACGAGGTTAAAGCTTTACAGAGTGACAAAGGTTGGAAACACTCGCTGGGATCCACGAGCTGACAAAGCTCTCCTCCTCAGCACAGCTTCCCCTCTCGCTCACACTACTTCCAGCAAATGTGGATCAAAGATTCTCCTCCAATAACTCCTAAAAATTCTCTATTGAAGAAAATTCTCATTCTGGAACACGGCAAAGGATATTTTTCTTATTGTAATTACATCTAAATTACACTTATCCAGATTCAATTAAGCTGACAAAAATGCATGCGCTCAAAAGTTTTAAGGCGTTCAATTTTAATATTAATTCAAATTATTCTGCAACCAAAATCCTAACCCAGAGCTTGCGACAGATTTCCTGGAGTAGACAAACTCTCTGAAACAGAAACAAAGCAAAAAATCCAGAAGAGAATTTAACCAAACTTGTGAGGGGAGAAACTAACCCTTTTCCAGAAATGGAAACGTAAGCAGATGGAAAAAGCCCAAGGTCAGCAAAGCTCCGGGAGGCAGCTGAGAGAAGCCTTGTGCTGGCTGGGGCACAGGCAGGTAGGGACCCTGAGGGGCTCAGACCACCTTCTCTGAGGGGAGCTGATGCAGACTCAGAGGCTGGATGAGGAGAGGTTGGTGTCAAACCAACACACAGAGCTCCTTCAGAGCTGCTGGCAGGTTTCAGGTAACAGCTCAGTGCTCTGGTAACTCCCAACCCCACAGGAACATCCCTCCCACCAGGAGCTGCA
This sequence comes from Pyrgilauda ruficollis, assembly GCF_017590135.1. Lineage (NCBI taxonomy): Eukaryota > Metazoa > Chordata > Aves > Passeriformes > Passeridae > Pyrgilauda > Pyrgilauda ruficollis. Next base: position 334,078 of record NW_024520873.1, on the reverse strand, counting down.
GGGTTTTCCCTTGAGGAGCTCCTTCACCCCTTGGAAAAGCCAAGGCACAGCTGTGCTGTCTGAAGGTGGTAGCTGTGTCAGAGGGTGTGAACAGGGGCAGTGAGGGGTCACAAGAAGCCTCACGTGCTCAAGAGGGCCAACAACACTCAGTGCTTCCCACAATCCTGGATTTCTAACCAGGAGGCAGCACGGGCAGCATTTCACCCACCTGAAACACAAACTCCCATTTCCCCAAGAAATTACAAATATATGGAATTCAGAGCACATACCCATCTGAGTAGAGCCCAGCAGCCATTATCAATTCCATTTCTCTGGATGTATTTATTAATATTCCAATGCACCTAATTATTAACTGTTAACACAGATCTTGGCTTAGAGGGAGAAAAAAGGCCTGCCCCAAACATAAATGTATGAAACAGCACGAGCCTTATACAGCCCTTACACAGCCATCACTGCAGAGATTTGGAACTAAAGGATGTTGAAGGAAACCCAATTCCTCCTCACACACTGCAAAGGCCACACTTACATCTCAAGTAGATCTAAAACAAACACTGACAACTACATCAACTCAGCCAATCCCCCTGAAAAACCTCAGGACTTCCACCCATCCTGTGCCTAACCTTCAAAAAGTCCATACGGTCCTCAGGAACTCTAAATTAAATATTATTGAGGCTTCCAGAATGAAGATCACAGAAACTCCCAACACCATCAGAGAAAGATCAGAGTTAGGGAGTTAGTTGGTTTAGGACTCCCTAAAAATCTCGAAGTGCTGATGAGCTCCAGCTCCCATCCACACCAGCAGCAGCAGCCATGTGCTCCCTGACATGCTCCAGCTCCCATCCACATCTCCATCCCTGCATTCCAGAACCTGCCTCGTGCACCCGGGGCCTCTCGCCACGCTCAGCCAGGGATGAGGCAGCTGCTCGTGCCTCCCATCAGCCTCAGCAGTTCCTCTTCCAGCAGAACACTGCAACCCCTAATTCTCCAGACCTGTCACCGTGTTCAGGATAACTTTTAATCCTCCCCGCGAAGCCAAGGAACATTCAGCTCAGAAACTGAGGTGATTCACTTAAGAACTAGAACGCGTTTCCTAAACCGCTTTATTGAGAGGTTCCTAACCACGGAGCACATGTTGTGTTTGTGCGTGAGCCCACCAGCAGCATCTCACCCGTTACCCGAACAAAGCCCCGGGCAGAACCCCCGGGCTGAACCCTCCCCTCCCGTGCAGACACAGCCCAGCGCCCGCCCGGCGCCCTCCGTTACTCCCCCGGCCCCGGCAGCTCCTTGCTCCGTGCACGTTTTGGGACAAAACTCGGTGCAAAGTTTACGGCGGCCACCCGGGTTCGTTCAGCAAAGGCTAAAAGCGCTCGACCGAACCCGTGAATCGCCGTGAGCAGGTGAAGCCCCATCCCCGGCCGCAGCGGACACGGCGCCCGCCCTCCTCGGTGACCTCCAGGGCCGGGCCGGGCCGCGCTCCGCGTCCCGCCCGGACCCGGCGCGCCGGGGAACGGCAGAACCTCCCCCCCTCCCGCGCCACAAACCACCCCCAGTGTTTAATTAACGCAATTAACGAGGCGCCGCGCTCGGGGCCGGCCCCGCGGGGCCGCCCCGCGTGTCGAGGGGCCGGGCCGGGCCCGCTGCTGGGAGGCCTCGGGGAGGCCCCGCGTGTCCCGCGTCACCTTCACGGCCGGGCCGCGGCGGCACCCGAAGGTCACGGCGGCGCCTCCCCCGCCCCCTGCCCCGGCGGAACCTTCCAGAGCGCCCACCGACCCC
>NW_024520873.1:240878-332097 GCF_017590135.1 Pyrgilauda ruficollis | reverse complement strand
CCGGCCCGTCCCGCCCGCTCCCCGCCCGCCGCCGCCTCTTCCGGGCGCACCGAGCGCGTCCGGGGCACGGCCGGGACGGACCATTCCCGTGCGGAGGGGGGTGCGGCCGCCCCGCCAGGCTCCGCCAGAGGGCGCGGTGGCTGCAGCGTCGCGCGGGGGAAGCGGCGTCCCCCCGCGGAATGAGTGGAAGCGCCGCGAGCCGCCTCGTGGAAAATTCTCGGATTTGGGGATTTTGGGGGGCGGTTTTGGTCGGTTGGTTGTTTTTTTTTCTAATTAAAGAACTCACAATCTTTTATGCTTCCAACAAACGTGTGCAGCCGCGCGGCACACACCGCCGCGGTCAGACCCCGCTCCGACCCCACCGCCCGCCCTGACCCATTATTTTATTTTTTTTCCCCGATTTTTCCCAGTTTTCGGGCCAGCCCCGCGGATCCCGCTGTCCTCCATGCTGCCAGCAGACCGTGCCCACCCTCGCCGGTACCCGGGTGGGTCCGGAGCGGCTGGCAGGGCTCGTCCCGGCCGGGAACGGGCGGGGAAGTGCTGGGAAGGGGCCGTGGCTCCGGTGGGAATGTCACGGCAGCAGGATTTCCTCCAGACAGCACCGATATAGACAGGGCACGAACCCGCGGCGGGGCCCCGGAGAAGGCAGGCCGTGGTTCGGCTCGTCTTTTTGGGAAGGGCTTGGCTGAGTCCACCGGAGCCCAGATTGGCCGTTCTGTGCCTTGGGAGGGTCACGCTCGCTCTGCGGGGATGGCACACCTGAGCTCAGACCCAAACTGCCCTGCTGAAAGTCCTGAGATCCCAAAATCCTGTCCTGCACCCCGACTTGGGTGTCCCCCCCAGACCCACACGGGGAGCAGCAGGAATGATGCTCTGAGGGGATTCCTGCCAGGAAAACACACCTTGAAACCACTTTGCTTTAGAGAAAGATTCACAAAATACATTACAGCGCTTGTTGGTTTTGGTAAGAGAATTAAAACACTGCGGTGTGGGTGGAGGATGGAGACTGCAGCCCTCAGGTCCCCTGGTATAAATCAGTGCCCTGTGAGGGACCCCAACAGTGCCATCACCTGCAATTAGGGCTGGGCAGATCCATGTGGATAAGTCAGAGCCAGGGAATAATCAGGACCCATTGAGGAGATTAGACACGGAGCACAAGCTGCCCAGCAAACACGGCCCAGCTGGCAGCCCCTTGGCTGTTCCGTGGGTAGCAGCTCCAAGACATGGAGGAGTGAAAGAAAAAGAAACAGAAATCAAATAAATAAGTTGTAATAAATACACTGCAGAACGTATTTTGGAATCCTCTCGGTGCCAAGAGCTGCCCAGCCTCAGCCCACAGGGACAGCACGGGAGCAAACCCCTGTCAGAGCAGTGTTTGTCACATCAGGCACTGTCTGTGCTCTCTGGGACCAGGGACAGGATCAAGGGAACAGCTGGAGCTGTGACAGGGAGGGTTAGGTTGGATATCAGGAAAGTTTCTTCTCCCTGAGGGATGTCAGGCACTGAAAAGGCTCTCCAGGAAGGGTCGGGGACCCCCAAGGCTGCCAGAGCTCCAGGAGCATTTGAACAACACTCTGAGGCACAGGATGGGATTGTTGGGGTGTCTGTGCAGGGCCAGGAGCCAGACTGATGATCCTTGTGGGTCCCTTGCAATTCAGGATATTCCATAATTCTGTGACGTAGTGAGACCTCATAGGTCCCTTGTGGGAGTGGGAACTTCTTCCTTCTCATCCTCTTCCCCCTTAGCCCCATTTCCAGACCTGCTGAGCACCTGAGATCCCACAGGAGCTGAGGGCTCCTGGACCCAGGCTTTGCTGGGATGTAAATTACCACTAATGCTCAGATTAGAGCATTTCCCAGCAGTTGCTTCTGCCCATTCCATGGAAATTCCCGGCTGGTAAAGGGCTCAGTGTCACCAGGACACTTCCAGCTCAGGAACACTCCCTGCCTCGCTGGCTGGGGTGGAAAACCAGGCCTGCTCCACAGAGTGAGAAAAAAAAATCCTGCTGGGTGACAATTCTGTGTCAGCCAAGGGAGAAATGCAGGAGTGACACCGCTCGAGCCAGGACACGACCAGGTCCTGTTGTCACTTGTTGGGAGGTGAAACAACCAGTTCTGTATTTATACCCGGGCAGGTTCTTTCCTGTGAATCACCAGCTGCGACTGAGGCATGGGCAGTTCCCCTTGAGCCCCATTCAGGCAGCCCAGGAGCTCCCAAAGCCTTCTCCCAACAGCTGGGTTGGGGATCACAGCAGAAACAATTGTTCCTCCTGCCCAGGGTGTTCCAGAGCAGAGTGAGCTGGTGGACACACAAATGAGACATCCCGGTCTGAGAACAAGCAAAGGGCAAGGCAAGAAGTTCCTTTCCTACAGCAGTCCCTCACCCAGCTCCATGGAATCAGAATATGGAGCCATTTCTTTCTTGTTTGAGCCAGATTATCTGATGTGAGCCGATGCCAGTAAAAACTGGGATTTCCTGTCACCAACCTCCCTCTGCTCTATTGACTTTTCCTTGCTTCGGGCGTACCTTATGGATTTATTCCTCGTTCCCCAGCAGAAGGGATCCAGCTGGATTCAAGGGCATCTCCCCTGTTCCTCTAGAGCAGGAGCATCCCAGAACAGCACAGGAGGAAGATGAGGGCCATGACACAGAGACCTGAACAGCGAGCAGAGCTTTTCCCAGCCCTCAGAGCCAGCAGGACACCCGCTGGTTTTGCAAGAGGAAACTCCACCTCAGGGTAGAGCAGAGGGCACCAGGAATTTGGCCTTAGGAAGCCAGGAGTGAACGTTAAAACCATGAGGCAGAGCGTGAAGGAGCAGTAGGAGCAGTGCTGGGAGAGATTTATGGCTCCTGGGTGTGAGCTGGGACCTCCCACTGGCAGCCCCGAGGTCTGGGCTGTCCATGGCAGTGCAAAGTGCTTCTCCCTCCAAAACTGTGCTGAAACAAGGAGTCAGCTTCCCTTTTCCTGGTGTTTCGCTGTGTTACATCCACTCTGGAATGGGCGCTCGCTTCAGTCCCAGCCGAGTACAAACACCAGGAGAAAGGCAGGGTCTGTTTATTGTCCCTGACTCTGGTGATTTATCTGTTGGGTACCTGGGCATCAGCCTGTCCAAGGGGTCCAAAGCCAGTCCCTGGCTCAGGGGTGATGTTCTGTTCCTGTTCATCATCTTGCCCTGTGCCTGCAGAGCTGATGCCAACATGGCTCAACCACCTCTTGGCCCCAGTGTTTTGTCCAGACGTGCTACATTTGGTTACCACACCTCTGCTGCCATCCCCACTATCAGCAAGGAATAAATATTTTTCGACATGGAATAAATATTGAGCTGGCTTCACTATCTCTGCCTCAGCTCCTGTTGCCTCCTCCCAGACAGCCAGGGAGCCTCCAGCACCGTGGCAGAGCCTGCAGGATTACAGGGTGTTCCCACCACGGAGCTGTGCAGATGCTGCCAGGGCCTCCTTGGTGGCTCCAACACAAAAGGCTGGGCTCAGCAGTTGCTGGAAACATCTGGCTTTAATTCTTCCTTAAAGCCATGACTTTCATTTGGCCACCAAACCACGTCCCTTTCATCTCTCCAGAGGACCAGCCCTGTGGCAGAGCTGACTCTGCCTGACTTACCCTGCATTATCCTGCAGGAAGAAGGTCCCAGAAAATTCAGGGCTGTGCTCCTCACAGAGGAGAGATCTTGGAGAGGGCAGCAGCTCCCAGCTGACAGGTTCCTGCTCTTCTCTCTCCTTAGAGTTCCTTTAAAGTCATTTCTAGACACATTTCTCCATCAGCATGGTTCAAAGGGGCTCAGAGTCCAGCTTGGACCTGATTGCCCCTAAATTCTTTGGGCTGAGAACCCAAATGTGAAGAATCAACAGAAGTGAATTGTTGTGCTAAGCAGGCCAAAGTGTGTCCTTGGGCTGGAGGGAGAAACTGTGTCTGTTTGGAAATCCCTTTAACTGAGGGTGCTGAAGGTTTGTGGCTGGGCTGGCCGGCGTGGAAGAGGGCTGGGAAAAGACCTTGGCAGGATCAGAAACACCAGCAGTGGCAGTTTACTCAACAACACTTGGCTGATAATTCTGCTATCAATAAACGATTACCCCAGCAGGGAGAAGATGTTTTGAACACTCAGGGTGTTTTTGAGCAGTAGAAGAGGCCTGGAGTGAGAACTTTGGAGGTTGGAGAGATCAGCTGCCATCACATGATCCCGTGACGCCGGTAACCACAGCAAAGTTTTATCCAAAGCCAGGGAGACTCTTGGCTCTGCTTCTGGGCCTGAGCTCAGCAGAGATTGTGCCATTGTATTTTCACAAACTTCTGTCAGTGCTGAAGTTACTGATTGGCTTTTCCAGGCAAAACTGAGCCTGCAGTGGGAGAGGTGCCTTGGGCAGCTCAGAGCCATCACGGGGTCTGATCCCAGCATGCCAGGCAAACCCACAGAGCTCCAGCTGCAGGGGCAGCCAGCCCTGGGCAATCCATCTCCTGTGGCAGACTCTGGCTACACCCAAAGCCTTGGCAGGGCTGGAGTCTAGAAACTGTGCTATAATTTCAAATAAACCAGCTCTTCCCATCTGCCTCCTGCCCTGCTGCTGGGCCACAATCTTCGAATGGCCTCAGGGAGAAGGTTTTACCCTTTTATTTAACATGATCAGATAAAACAATCCATGCAGGGGACAGCAGGACAACAACAGGCTCACATGGACTCACAGCTGCCTGCCAGGAGCAGGGACTTGCTGTGGAGCACCAGCTTGGCTACACAGTGTGGGGGGATTTTTCTGTAGCTCAGGTGGGTCTTTTGGTACCCAGAATTTTCCCTTCTTGCTACACTGAAACCCTCCAGGGCATCCAGCCACCAGGAGCTGGTCTCCAGAGGTACATTCAGGAGAGCTCAGGTGTCCCTGTCCCACCTTCTCGCCCCTCCAGCCGGGTCAGACCTCCTGGCAGGGAGGAGGAACGAGTGAATCACCAGGAAAGGGCAGGAGAAGGAAGTGCAGGCTGCAAGGCTGACCCAGCATGGCTCCTCCTGGACCTTGGACAGATGGAGCTGGCCAGGAGTTAATGTTTAACTCCTCCAAAGGCCTGGAGGAGTTAAACCACCAGGGACATCCTGCTTGGCCAGGAGCTGTGCTGGGATGGTCCCGCAGGGCTGAACTTGTGCCTCAAAGGCAGTTAAATCAAAAGGCAAAAAAGTCCAAAGGGCCTCATGATGTCCCGATAAGCACCAGAAAAGAGATGGATAAGTGACATTAACGGCATTAATTTGTTCATCTGGGTAGCCCTGCCCCAGGCACAGCAGTTCCCACACCATCAATAAGGAAAAGCCCATGAGTTGTTGGGATATGTTACCAAGGTCTTGGCAAAGCTGCAGGACTTCCTGCCTTCCCTTCTTTCCCCATCTCTCCTTCCTCTTCCCAAGGGCATTTAAATCCAAGCATGACAGTCTTGGCTAAAAAGGAGCACATAGTGCCCCGGGGGCAGGGCAGGACCCAGGACGTTAATCCCAGCTCAGGTTACTCAACAGCAGTTTTGGATTCCTGTTCCTCACTTCACCCTTGTAAAGTGGGAATGGTGCTTCCTGAATTCCCAACGCCAGAGTCGTGTCCAAGGGCTAATTAGGAAGGTGTAAAAACACTGGATGAGTGGCTGTGAGATGCTCCCTTGCTGGAGACCGGGAACTCCGATTTTCCTGCTTCTCCAGGGATGCCAAGGGCAGCCAGGAGCTGCCAGGAACGGGCTCAGCAGTTCTGCCTCTGTCCCACAGGGAACACACATCCTGCAGGGAATCCATCCATCCTGTTCATCTGTGGCCTCTGCAATAACCTGACGTGGTGGGAAGGAATCAGCCGTGTTCAGCAGGTGGATCCAATGTCTCTCCCAGTCCCCAAGGCTGAGGAAGAAAGGATTCTGTAACCCAAGAAGAAGCAGCAGCTCTGACTGTCCAGGAATAAAAGAGTCTCAGTGAGCAGCTCCTGGCTAAAGTTACCTGCAGGCAGAAAGGGGAGAGCTCAGGGAAGAGCTCAGGCTGTGCCATCAGAACCACAGGTGTGCAGCCCTGCCTTAGCAAAGCTGTGCCACAGAAGTTCCATGATGGTGTTTTTCTGTTACCTTGGTTTTATCACAAAGCAAAAAGGGAATGTACAGACTGACAGAGTATGTTTGGAAATGGAAATAAAATTCCAGTTTAATCACTGATTAAACAAACCAGTGGTGCTGTTGGGAGGGGTCACTTGGAGTTTACGGATTGGGTGGGGACCTCAAAACCAAAAAATGCCATGAGGGTGTCCCAGGCTTTTCTGGGGGTTTCTTCACCCTGGCTGCTGGTGCTGGGCCTGGGCTGTGGGAAGCTCAGGAGCCCCAACATTCGGAGTCAGTGCTGGCTCCTCGGGAAATGCCTGAGTGAGACTCAGGTGAAACACCAGAAGACAGAAAACATTTATTTGGATTCTCCCCTCTGGCTATAAACCTACCAGAGTGGTCCATTCTGCAGCTCCAAGAGTGACTCCAGATATCCCTGGAAAGCAAGAGGCACTACCAACAGATTAATAATTACACCTGGGGCTGTTCCCGGAGGAGAATTGTTCCTATCTCATTGACTCATCAACCTGCAATTCACCACCTCTCACCAAAGCAGCAGAAAGCCCATTTTAGATCAGTGCTGAGCTCAGAGCCCTCAGCTGCAACTGGGGAATGAGATCAGAGCTCAGAGCCCTCAGCTGCACCTCAGGAATGAGATCACAGCACTGTCACTGCCAGTTCTCTGCGGCCACAGGCTGGTGGGTCCCTTCCAGCACAGGAGATTCCATCGTTCCATGATTCTGTGACACCTTCCCTGCTCATACACTTGCCCAAACAGCATCTCCTGCTGCCACCTGAGATGGGTCCCTGTGCTGGAGATGTCACGGTCTGACCCAGGAGGATGTTTGTAACACCCTAAATTAAACCCTGGAAACCTCACACACAATTAATTAAGGCAAGGCAGCATCTCCTAAGCGCTGCTCTCTTCCTCCTCACGGCCCATCCCGTGGCTCTGTGAGGTGCCTCACGTTCTGGCATGGCCTCATTTGGGCACTAATCCCACAGCAGATCCCTCTGGCACATGGAGCTCTCACACAAGGGCACAGAGGCTGAGGCTTTACGCTGTCTTTGATGCACAGTCTGATTTTTTATCCGTGTTGTTCTTCCTCCCTGATTCCAATCAGCAGTCTGTGGGCTGCTGTCATGCAAGCAGTGAGATCCATTTTTTATCCTTGATATTTGGATAATCAAACTTCCAGGTGCTACTGCAGTGCATCCTGTATTCCCAACATTTCCAAAGAACTATTCCATCCTATGTAACCTAAAAATTCTCCCTCTGTCTGTATCCATTTCTCATTTTGAAAATCTGTAAATCTATTGGAATAAAAGTTTTCCATATAAAACCCTCAGTCAAAGCACATCACTGCAGCATTCCAGATGAGGCTGCACATTGGAAAAGCAGGGATGGTTTGCCAAAAGTGCCTCAGCATTGGTATCTGGTGTCATTTGAGGTGCCCTGTGGTGTTCCTGTCACCAGAAAAAGGGGGGATGCCAGTCCAGAAGGGACACCTTCCACTATCCCAGGGTGCTCCGAGCCCCATCCAAGGCCAGGTTGGATGGACCTGCCTCCATCCCACCAGGATCCAACCACAGGAGCTGTAATTTATAGTGTGTGGATTTTCTGGGCTATAATTCAGATTTTTTACTGGAATGACTAAATTTCACATGCCAGTGCTGAGACTGTCATAGAAGTAACATCAACATATTAATTTAATTAGTCACTTCCTGTCTTAATGGCCGCTGCTCTGCAAGCAGCTCCCAAGGAATTTGGGACAGCTCAGAATTTGGGACAACATCAACATCCAAGACCTGCAGCTGGGGAAGGAGCTGGAGCACCAAATACATACAACTTTTTTTTTTTTTTTTTTACTCAGGAATTTGGTACTTGACACATTAGGAAGAATAACAAGGAAAGAAATAGGAACACCTAAAGAAACACAATTAATTGTTCAGACAAATCCCTCAAGGAGCTGCAAGGCTGGCCAGGAGCAGCACTGGTGTCCTGCTAAGGAGCACAGGGATGTTCCAAATCTCAGGAATGCCGGCTGTCTCATTTGGCTGCTGAAGCCAATTTTCCTTGTTTCCAAACAAATGAAGGCTGCAGGAGACCCAAACACCTGGCACGGGCACAGCTTCCCCCAGCACAGCCCTTCCTGAGCCTTCGGGAGCCACGGCGGGGTCGAACCCCAGCTCCGAGACCCCTCATTCCAATCCCACTCTGCCAGGTTTGGGGAGCACCTGCTGCCAGGGGCGAGTGGGGGACAGAGCCAGGTGAGGGGGACAGAACCAAGACAGGGGGACAGAGCCAAACCCGGGGGACAAAACCAGGCGAGGGAGACAGAGCCAAACAAGGGGGACAGAGCCAGGCGAGGGGGACAGAACCAAGACAGGGGGACAGAGCCAAATCAGGGGAACAGAACCAAGCCAGGGGACAGAGCCAAACCAGGAGGACAGAACCAGGTGAGGGGGACAGAACCAAGACAGGGGGACAGAGCCAGGGGAGGGGGACAGAGCCAGGGGAGGGGGACAGAGCCAGGGGAGGGGGACAGAGCCAGGGGAGGGGGACAGAGCCAGGGGAGGGGGACAGAGCCAGGGGAGGGGGACAGAGCCAGGGGAGGGGGACAGAGCCAGGGGAGGGGGACAGAGCCAGGGGAGGGGGACAGAGCCAGGGGAGGGGGACAGAGCCAGGGGAGGGGGACAGAGCCAGGGGAGGGGGACAGAGCCAGGGGAGGGGGACAGAGCCAGGGGAGGGGGACAGAGCCAGGGGAGGGGGACAGAGCCAGGGGAGGGGGACAGAGCCAGGGGAGGGGGACAGAGCCAGGGGAGGGGGACAGAGCCAGGGGAGGGGGACAGAGCCAGGGGAGGGGGACAGAGCCAGGGGAGGGGGACAGAGCCAGGGGAGGGGGACAGAGCCAGGGGAGGGGGACAGAGCCAGGGGAGGGGGACAGAGCCAGGGGAGGGGGACAGAGCCAGGGGAGGGGGACAGAGCCAGGGGAGGGGGACAGAGCCAGGGGAGGGGGACAGAGCCAGGGGAGGGGGACAGAGCCAAGCCAGGGGACAGAGCCAAACCCGGGGGACAGAACCAGGCGAGGGGGACAGAGCCAAACCAGGGGAACAGAGCCGAACCAAGGGCGTGTCCCGCGGGCCCTGGGCGTGGCCGGGGGCGTGGCCGCGCGGTCGGGGCTAGGGCCAATGGGGCCGGGGGCGTGGCCGGGGCGTGGCCGGAGCCGCTGCCGTTGCTGCGGCGGGCGCGGAGGTGCAGTCGCCGCTTCGGCCGGGACAGGTGCGTTGGGCCCCGTTGTTTCAGCGCTGACAGGTGCGGCGGGATCTCCCTAGTTCCGCCGGGACAGGTACGTGCGGCGGGGCGGGAACACGACGCACAGGTGCGGTAGGATCCGCCGGCTGGGCCGGGACAGGTGCGGTGGGACCTCTCCCCTCCGGTTCGGCCGGGATAACAGCGCGGGGCGGGGGTTTGGACCCCCGGGACCTCTCCCCCGACCGCGGAGCCGCCCGGAGCCGGAGCCGCGCGGGGCTCGGCTGGGCCGCGGGTGAGTCCGGGCGGTGCGGGGCGAACCCGGGCCCCGGTCATCCGTGCCCGGCCCGCGGCGGGGGTCAGCGGCAGAGCGGGCCGGGGGCTCGAGGGGCCGCGCCCTCCGCTGCCCGCAGCCTCCGGCTCTCGGCGGGTTCGTGCCCGGGGCTGCAGCGCGGTGCCCGCGGGTGCCCCGTTCCTGTGGCCACCTGTAATGAATAGGCCACTTCCACCTTGGTTAGTCAGTTTTCCTTTCAGGCTCTTTCCTCATAGAGGGATTTATGTTCTGCTGTTAAACTTGTGGGTAAAGTTATTAGAGGTAGGTTTGATGTGCTGTGCTGGATTGTGTCTCAGTCACAGTCCTTCCCTAACATCTGGCACACCTCTGGCATCCCTGTCTCCCTCTCCTCTGGACTCTGTGCCACTCTCCACAGAACCTGCTTCAATTGCAGCAGGCAGAATGTTCATAGTTTTATTTAAATCTTAACATGTGTTTTCTGAAATTTCTGTGAATAAACTGCTCAGAGCAGTAAAGAAAGCCCAGAGATACTTGAACATGCCAAAACTGTAAATGAATGAGAAAGTGCTAAGAATGTGGAATGGCATAAAAATGTGGGAGTACAAGTTTCAAGGCATGTCAGAGTTCTGTTTCATGTCATTTCTAGTGACTGAGATTCTAGATAGGCTGTTTCTCTTTCCAGCTGAATGTCCCAGCAGCAGGTACTGACTTTATAAAGAGATTTTTGCCTAAACAGGCCAGATTAACTCAGTGTACCTGTGGCTTTCGTGGAGAATGGCAGGGAAACAGAAGAACTCAACAGGGAGAAGATGCAGCCCTGAGCAGGGCTGGTTGGAGATGCAGTGGGATGCTCAGGCATCCAAACCGGAGTTATTTTCCAAACAATTACATTCAGTTTTGTTTCTCAGTGTTTTTCTGAACTGTTCCTTCCGTGTGTCAATGAGCTCCTGTTCCTTGTGCCAGGGGAGCTCTGATGAATGCCCCGCTCCTGTTTCCTGGGCACAGCTGTGAAAGGCCATTTAAACTGCAGCGGGGCCTCAGGTGAGCTCCCTTTGGCTCAAGATTAGTCATAAAACAAAGTTCAACCTGTGGCATGACACAGCTCATTCAGCATTGCTCTTTAACACGGACAGAATCCTTTCTGTGGGATTTTCCAGCAGTAAATTCTATCTGTAATCTCTCTGTGTGCATTCTGAGGCTCCTGGGAATTAAGGCTAGAGGCTACGTTCTGCATCACAGAAATACTGGGTTTATTTGTGTATGCAATATGACTTTTTAAAAGTGAGAAGGTGGAAATGAGACCCTTTGGCTTTGTGGGTGGTGATTTGTGCTGTTGGCAAAGGCCAGTCAAATGCAGAGCATTCTCAGTGCAGCCTGCATGGAGGTTTACAGGGGACTTGGTGATCCAGAAAGTGTTCGAAAAGGCAGGGATTTCAGAAAGTAACCCCAGTTTGGGTTTCTCTTGCTGGTTGGAAGGGGCTCTGTGTGCCTTTCGGAGGCTGAGGTTGCAGGTAGCTGCACCTGGAAAGGCAACATTGATAAGTGGTTTCGGTGTGTTTCAACATCCCCACAAAACCATCATCGCTTGTTTGCAGTGGTAGTTCAACCTGCACGTTTGAAAACGCCACCAAAATCATTGTTTTGATAAAACCTCTTGTGTCATGGCATGCTGTTCTCTCCAGGACTTCAGAGGAATTATGGAATGTGAGAGAAAGGCCCATTCTTCCTGACTGTGTGTCCCAGTGCAGAGATGTGTTCACCTGCCACTGTTCCAGACAGGGAACAGCACTGGAGAGGCTTTTCTGTTCCCAGGGCTCCCATTCCAGCACTGGGAGCTGCCAGACTCTGCCTGTGCCTCTGAATTCTCCTGGACTGAGGTGTTGCAGAATCCACATCTCTGTCATTTCTGAGCAGGTGCATTCTGTACCTTGAGGATTTCAGAAACGTTGTCTTTTCTCCCTTTGGTTGGCTGCTTGTGCCACCTTGTGTGAAGGTGTTTGTTCGTGTGTGACCAGTTGTCAGGCAGACCTGGACTGACACTGGATCCAGAGTTCTGTGACTGTGCAAATCCGTTAAAGGAATTAATGGAAAATACAAGGAAGAGCTCAGCCTGCCTGGAGCTGGCATTGCAGGGTCAGTTCACGCCCTTGCCACAGGCATTGTGTGACATGGGAGCAGGGATAAAATAAAAGAGGAAAAAAGGAAAGGCGTTCCCTACAGGCTTTATTTTTGTCTTATCAGAGAACTCTTTAAATTAATCTCCCCTCCTTTCCTCCTCCACGAAAGAAAACTATGTAAAAAATAAATCTGATATAGTCTTGTTGGCTTCTGTGGTGAAAAGCTGGGCAAAATCTCTTCCCATTTCCAGGAGGCTGGGATGGTTTGAGCTGTTTTTTTAGGTAATTAATACTATTTAACTGATATTATGGTAACTACTGCAACAGGAGGGGCACAGCTGCCTCCATGAACACGAGACTTGTTTGAGCTCACAGAGGAAACGCTGCTGTGCTGAGAGTGAGCACAAGAGTGAATGAAAAATGTTTGTACAGTAATTACATCCTCTTAGTTTCGTAACTCAAACCCTCTTACATAAATGCCAGCACATTTGGTTTGAAACCAGAACAAGCGAGAGCACTTTGGGGCTTCCTGGAGCTCCTCTGTGTGTGTGACACAGGACTGGCACGCTGGCATCCTCTGGTCACAGCTCTGTGTCCACAGCTCCCCATTGTGCCTATGGCTTTATCAGGCCACCATCTCACTGGCATCTGCAGAGGAAATTATAACTGTTATCTGCTGCCTTTTTAAAGTCAGTTGATAGATGAGATCCTGAGGGGTTAGGATTGGTGGCACTGGGATGCTGGGAGCAAATCACTTGGTGGAACTTCTTTTCTGCTCACAGTTCCTATTGCTGACACTGTTCCTTCCTCCTGAGCAGGGATTTGGGGAGATAAGATGGAGCCTTCCCCGTTCAATAGAAGGCAATGGACCTCCCAGTCTTTGAAAATCACTGCAAAAGAGCTTTCCCTGGTCAACAAGAACAAGTCCTCGGCCCTCGCGGAGAGGTTCTCCAAGTAAGTGCTGTGGGGCTGGGGAGCACAGCTGTGTGTGTAGGTGACAGCTGGCACCTTCAGCAGGGACTGCTGCTCTCACAGTTGCTGTGCCCTGCACAGACCCCCCAACAATCCCACCCTGTGCCTCAGAGTGTTGTCCAAATGCTCCTGGAGCTCTGGCAGCCTTGGGACAGGGACCATTCCCTGAGGAGCCTTTTCAGTGCCTGACCACTCTCTGGGGGAAGAACCTTTTCTTGATATCCAGCTTAAACCTCTCCTCACTTAGGTAGAAAAGGAATATTAAGCTTCCCTTTTCTCTGAGAGATGGATAAAAGGTTAAACTCAAACCATAAATATTGTATACCCTGAGAAAGCTGAGTGGTAATAACCAATGCATTCCCTGGAAAAGCTTTTATTTCCTTAAGGAATTATATAGGCTTCAGCTGGGGTTTTCAATGGGATTTGGGGAACTGAGTCTCTGAGGCTTTTGCTTTAATAGTGTAACAAAGTTTTGGAGTATTTGGATCTTGAGTGGGCCAAACTTTATGGAATCTGCAGGAGAGGGATAATTACACAGTTCCTCTGTGGAGCTCTGGCCCAGGGAGAAGCTGTTTGCTGTCAGCACCTTAAGGTAATTTATTCACTCACTGAAGCTTGATTATAGAACCTGGTCATCTTGCTAAATGTTGATAATCCCTTGAAAAAGGCTTACTGGAAGTAATCCAAACTGCTATTCCTTAATCAAGTAGTGTCCCTCTATATAGGCAGGGTCAGTGCCTTGGAAAAACACAGTCCTGCTCTCTGGCTTTGCCACCCTGATGTCCGCAGGGAGGAGTGTGACATTTAAGTGCTGTTAATTAAATATTTGTATGTGAAAACATTTTTCTCCATTCTACATAATCGGTTTTGTCAGGTCAGAGGCACAAAAGGCAACAGCAGAGATTTGAAAAGTGCCCCATGCTGGGCTGGCTCTCAGAGCGAGGGCTGGGACTCTTCAGTCTGTTTTCCAGGTGCTACTTGACTTTCATCTGTGTTCCTCTTTGTTTCTTCTTCCAGTATCGATCCCTCTTCCCCCAGCATCACTTTCTCCTTGTGTTCAAATTTGGACCCTTTATAGTGCAGAGATGTGGGTCAGTGTGTTTGCATGGATTAAAGAGGAGCAACAGCCTGTAACACACTACTGCTGTGTCAAAAGCAGAATTGCACAGATAAGGGGAAGAGAAACACCCTTTGTCCAAGCAGACGCTGGGTTCCTTCTCTCTGAAAGGCAGAACTCTCCTTAAAATGGCAAAATTTGTCACTAATTTTCATATTTCAAAGGCCAAGTGCAATCACCTTGTGCAGAGTGGCAAGCAGTGAGGACTGTGGAGGGACTCGCAGCCAGAGGAGTGCAGATTGCTGGGAGTTCCCTACAGCTCCTTAAAGGACTTTGATTCATGATCCAGGGTGGCTTATCTCCAGAGGGCTGTGATGGCTCAGCTGCCCAGGAGGCAAATGCTGAATGGGGGCAGTTCCCAGCCCACAGAGTGAAATCCTCTGGCACTTAGGGAGATTTTCGGCATGTGCCAAGCTGGAATTTGTTCTGGTTCAGCAGCTGCTATATAAAGAGCTGAATTATTCCTGCAAGGGGGCACAGCAGACAGCTGGGTGGCGGAAACAATACAGCTATTCCAAGGTAAACTGTCTCTATTTGGGAATCAGAGTGCTTAGGGAATGAAAAGTATTAATGGGTGTTATTATTGTAAACTGGATGACTGAAAATGTGTCTGTCACTTGGCTTTGTGTTATTTGCTGCTGTTTGTCCAGCCTCTAGTTTTAGTTGATCCAGGGGGTGGGGGAAGAAAAATCTCAGCTGTCCTCAAGAGCATTCAGTATTCTGGTTAAAACTTGGGTTTTGTTTGTTTTTCACTCTCTCAAAGGTATCAGAAAGCTGCCGAAGAAGCCACTGCTGAGAAGAAGAGAAGTGTAAGTGTTTTGTATAAGTGTTTGTTTCCTTGGGAATGAGCACAGCCTGCAATCAGGATGGATCACCTGCACAAGTATTGCTATGACAGCTGATTATTGGAATATCAAAATTGCTGCTGTGTGTCCTACAGAAAACCTGGCTTAGACATAGGCTTTGCTTTTGCTTCATGCCCCATGCTTTTTCCCAGTGTGGAGGAAAGGAAAGGAAATGAAGTTTCTTGCCCAAAGCTGTGTTGAATCACCAATTCTCTCCTAAGCAAAAGGCAAAATGAGTTAACCACAAGCCAGGAATACCTATCTCCTGTTCTTAGCTGGAGGCACTTGTGTGGTGCCTCTTCCTTTCTTAACTAAATTCAAAAGTGCTTAAAAGGAGCCTCCAAGCCTCCCTGAAATCCAACATGTGTCTTTGAGAGCTGTAGGATCTTCTCTGAAGTGACTTCCAGGGCTGCAAATGCCCCTGGATGAGGCAGCACCAAACTTTTTGGCTCTGTTACAGCCCCACATTCCCTCCTGTAACCTCCATTGCACTCAGGTGCTCAGAGGTCAGGGAACCTTGGCTGACAAAGGTTGCAGGGCTTTGTCCTGCTCCTGGGGTACTTTGTGTTTTAAAGCACTGCCAGTATTTTCAGGATCTATAGGAATGTTGCTGCCTTCATTTCTCTGATGCTTGGGGAGCTGCTGTTTGGGATGTAGGTGGGATAAAATAAGCATTCTAAAAATTACTTTTCAGTCTCAAATGTTCTTCAATGCTTGTGTCTGTCAATCTTCCTGTGATCAGGGAACAGGCAAGTCTCAAGCAGGAGGGACTTGTGTTAGGAAGTGTGCTGGGATTCTGGAGGTGTTCCCACAGAAACCTGTCACACAATTCTCAATATTTCTGTTCCATTGCAACACTTCCCTTACAATTTTAATACTTTCTTTACAATACAGTCAGCAAACACACTGATTTTTTATGATTTTGAAGTGTAAGTGGATTCAAGTCAATTTGCAAAGCAACGTTCAAAATGTGACCAGAAGAGTAATAGGGTGAGAGACTTAAATCCCAATATAGCCACTAATGCCAGTTAATTCCTGTAAGCCTGGCAGCCCTGCTCCACTTGCAATGAGTTTGGAGTGGTCTCCGTAAGGGAGAGACAGGAAACATGCAGTGGTGGCAGGTATTGGGTTGGAATGGCTCAAACACGGGCTGGGCTGATGTTCTGGGGAGAGGGAAGTGCTCAGAGCAGGAGTGGGCTGGGGAGCAGCTGGATGGGAGGTGATGCTGCTCCAGGTGTTCCTTGGGGCTGAGGCAGTGCCAGTCACTCGTGTGTGTGTCCCCAGTGGTGCTTTCGGTGGGTTGAGTGAAATAGAACAAAAATCCCAGCAAGTTACTGGTTATTTTTTAAACTGGAGCAGATGGATGTTTGTTGTGAGTGCTTGGCTTGAGCTTTGGCTGTGTGGTGTAAAATCCTGGGCAGGTCTCTGGGAACTGAAGTGTTGCTGTTATCTGAGAGCAGAAACAGGTAACTCCAAGGATTTAGTGGTTTCTAAGAGCTGATTTGTAGCTTTTGGAAGGCCTTGGCAGCGTTGTGTTGTGAAGACACTGCAGCATTTGGCACACCAGCCACCTCCTATGACCGCTTGTGTCCCCGTTTCCTTGTTCTGGGACTGGAGACCCTCCTTGTGTGGATTTGAGTCCCATTTCCTTCATGTGTGCATTCGGGTCTTTTGTGTGCCATTTAACTCCTGGGGTTTGACTCCCTTTTGCCTTATAAGGCCATTCCTGTTTGCTCACTTCCTGCCTTACTCCTGACTTTTCTCTTCTCCCCCCTCCTTCCTTCCCTATCCTGGATGCTTTCTCCATGTGGCACAGCTGTAACTATTCACAGCTGGCCGGGAGCGGGGATCGCTGCTGAGCTTCCTCCTGCATGGAAAGGAAGTGTTTAGGAGAGCTGCAATTAACTCCTTGTTCTTTGCAGAACACAGAAAACCTGCCCGCTCACTTTACCAGGGGCAATCTGAGCGTGCTGAAGAAGAAGTGGGAGAATCCGGCGCTGGGAGCGGAGCCTGGGAAGGAAGCGGTGCGGAGCAGCTGCGCTGAGGTGAGGCACAAGGTCGGGACCGGCCGCTCCCCTTCGCCATCCCCGGGGGCTGGAGCTGCCCCTGGCCGGCCGCAGTGTCCCGCCGGTGACAGCACCGAGCCCCACAGCCGCTCCCGGGAGGGTGGCAGCATGGAAAACTGTGTGAGAGAGCCCCGCGAAATGGAGAAGCCCGAAGGCAGCGAGAGGTCGGAGTCTCCGGGGAGGATCGAGAAGTACAACGTGCCCCTGACCAAGCTGAAGATGATGTTCGAGAAGGGTGAAGCCCCTCAGCCCAAGGTAAGGATCTGTCCCTCCCAATCTCGGAGAAACTAAAGCTGCTGCCTCCGCGGCATCAGGAAAATCCCGGGAGGGAGTGGCTCCAGCTATTGACTCTGCAAATATTGTGTTCATTGTTTTAGTGAAAACAGAACATCGTGGTGTTAGTAACTTACTCGAGCCACGCAAGTATGTGCGTGGTGCTCGGAGTTGTGGCAGCTCGTGATTGCTCGTTGGAGTAAAGAGAATTTGCTTTTGATAGGGTTCAGTGAAGAGGGGAAAATATGGAATTTATTAAGTTTTGTAAAGTAAGTAGGGATTGTTTGTGTCTCGTGTGAAGATTACAATGAGGCATGTAAATGTGACTTGTAGAAAATGCATATGTAGGTATTTATGTATTTTTTAATATATGAAAAGTAAGGGAGTTTGAGCTCAACAATCAGGACTGTTGCAGTCGAGGTGAAACCCTAAGAAGTGAGAATTTTTGATATCTGTATCAGTATGGGTTGCACAAACTCACACACACACACATAGTGAAATACTCCCATCCTTCCCTCGCTCTTCCCTCATCTTTGTGCCTCACAAAATGTTTCTTATCATAAAAAAAAAAAAATCTCGCTGAGGGAAAGCGAAGCCGAGATGGCCAGAGCAGCTCCTGCCCTCACTAGTTTTGACTTGCAAATGCTCAGGGCTCGCATTTTTCTTCCAACTGCTCATGAAATCTGATCCCGCATGTGGACTGCAGCCGGCGTGTCCCGAGGGGAATTGCTTAACTCCAAAATGAGTTGCATATGCTGGGGACTTGCAACACAGTCCCGAGGCCTCGATGCTGCTGGATTTTCCAGTTTTCTCATAGTTTCCTCTCCTTCTGGCTTTGTTTTACTGAGAGTGGTTTTCTTGAAGTATTGACTAAAAAAAAAAAAACGCATTTTGGATAAGTTTTTTTCAATATGTAACAATTTAAGGCTCAGAGGAGCAACTCGGTGTTGTAGGGAATTTTGGGTCTGTGTGAAGTCATTTCACAACTTGAATTTTTGTAGTCTTTGTCATGGTATGAGAGCTGCCCATGACAGACCTTCCCTGAACTCTTGCTGTAGGATTAATCACTCAGAATTCCCCAGGAATTCTGCAGATGGGCTTCGAGTAACTTTATCTCAGCCTGGGGAATAAATTGTTTTGGAGCTGAGTGAATCTGAAACTGATAGTTTGTCAAGTTTAGCAATTCAAACACTGTTGAAAACCAACTAGACCCAATAAACACCATCCAGCAGGCACAAAACTGGTCAGGTTCGGTTCAAAAATCTCTATTCCAAGTTAATCTGTTACAGCAGAAGGGAAAAGGAGTGTTCTGAAGTTCAGATGTGGGGGAGAGGGGGCGTGTTTGGAATTCCATTCCTCGTTCTGGGAATTGATCTGTGATGGGAGGGTTGGGTGGGTGCAGAGCAGGGAGCTGGGTGCTGTGGGGACCCAGGTGTGGCTCAGTGAGGTGGGAGCCACGACAGCACTGCAGCTCTGCAGTTGCCTCTCCCATTTATTTCCTGTGCTTTTTCCTGAGCGAGGCTTCATGGAACCGTTCTGGTGGAAAATTCCTTTCTGTCATTGAGTCCAACTGTAAATTCAGCTGAGAGATGGCAGTTTTCCTTGGATTTTTTTGAAGTCTTGATGTGTTGGTGCTGTCAGAGCTTTGCTGGCAAAACCTGTGTGTGAACTAAGCAGCAGCACGGCTGGAGGCTCGTGGCAGTGCTGATAAATCAACTCCCATGGCTGCTGGGCAGGTCTGGGGCAAGGATCCAGGGCAGGTCTGGGGCAGGGATCCAGGTCAGAGCCTGGATTTCCTGATTCCATCTCCCACTCTAAACAAACCTGCTCTCAATTTCAGGATTATAAGTAAAATCTCATCATTTATTCATTTATTCACTCAGATCTTGCTCTGTCTTTGCAATAGACAGGAGGCAGATCTTTCATTGCATTTTCATGGAAACAAACTGCTCTAATCCCATTAGGGGCAGGCAGGGCAGCCTGGATTGGTTCAGCACTAAGCAAAGACTGGACCTGATAAAAGACCTGATGTTCAAAGGATTCCTCCTGTAAGCGATAGTGAAAGCACAGCCAGGGGGAGGAGGATCAGATCTGCAACATTTCTGAAACAGTTGTCTCCGGGCTGGTTTGTGTTTTTCCTTTAAGGCAAAACCTGGCTGTGGTGTGGAGGTGACCTCGTGGCAGGGTCATGTCTCACACAGGTGGTTTGCAATGAAATAGGTGTAACTTTGATTGGGGTTTTTACCCAACTCTGTGCCCTAGGCAAAGCTTTACCTGTGCTCACGGTGCTTCTGCACTCACCCAAGTCTGAGGACTTGGGGCTTTCCACACACGAGGAATATTTTGTATCCCTTCCAAAGCAACAGGAGCTGAGCTCTGGGAATTGTGGCCCAGCCACAGAGTGACAAATCCCTGTTGGGGCTTCACCTTCCATGAGCCAGGATCCTGCTGATTCCCTGCAGTTTGTCAGTCCATCAGTTGTAATGTGGAAATCCCTCATCTTCTCTGTTAAACATTTCTTTTCCTTTCACTCTTTTTTTTTTTTTTCCACCCCAAGATAAAACTGTTGACTTAAAACCTACACATATTTTTAGAATATCTGTAGATTTACTGAATATTTGTAGGTTTACTGAACTATGTCTGACCTCTAAAGCTTTTGCATTCTGGTTGTTGGGATTTTTACTGCGTTCTGCAGCTCGCCCGCAGAAAAGCTCTTCAGGTGAAGCTGTAACACCTGCAGATGTGAGGTGGCAAAGGGCAGGAGGAGGAGCTGGCAGGGCTCTGCAGTGCTGTCATTGGAACACTTTATCTGCTTCTGCTGATTGAACTTTTCCTGATGGCCCCTTGGACCCCAATTTCTGAGCTGCAAGAACGCCGTGGGCTCGGGGTGATGTTGAAGGGGACATTGACTGAATAATCATCTAAGAATAGTTTTCATGGAATGAGGGACCTGCAAGGCTTTACAATTGTGCAGGCACTCCCAGACCTGAGCCTATTGGTCAGTGCAAGACTTATCAGAGCTAAAGCTCTTTTCCAGTAAGAAAAGTTACCAAAGTCTTAAACCACAGAAATAGAAACTATTTCCCGTGCTAATGGAAAATGATGTTTTCCAGCTGCATTTTCCTTTCCTGGTGAAGTTGCTGTTTGTATGGAAAGCAGCCTGATTTTTTCGCAGTGATTATCTTGCACTGCAGTTCTGCAAAAATAAAACTTTGGAATTTCCTTCAGTTTGGTGACCAGCAAATAAGAAAGTCTTTGGAACTGAGGGGGAATGTGTGGCTGGAGCATCTTGCCAAACCTGCCTTTTTCTCTACATTAGCCTCAATCTGAATTTCCAACTGTGATTTAACTCTTCCTAGAGAGAGAACAAAGGTCCAGCACCTCCTAGGATTTTATAGGCTGACTTTCAGCTGTGAATACCTCCAACCTTGATGGAGTCCAGTTTAACTGTGCTCAACAACTTTTATCAAAGCTGTGGAAATTTCTTTTTGTGCTTTCTTTTGTTGAGATTTAGATGCTGGGGAGTTGGTCTCAACAAATAAGAATAAAATCTGATTGAGGCAGCCAGAGCATCTGTGTGGTACTACCAGGACACCCTGTCCAGCTCTGCAGCAGAGAGTGATTATCCTGGAGATCTGAGAATATTTATCTCTTACACTCCTGCTTAAGCTTCAG
Source organism: Pyrgilauda ruficollis (assembly GCF_017590135.1). Taxonomy (NCBI): domain Eukaryota; kingdom Metazoa; phylum Chordata; class Aves; order Passeriformes; family Passeridae; genus Pyrgilauda; species Pyrgilauda ruficollis. Next base: position 311,422 of record NW_024520873.1, on the reverse strand, counting down.
CATTATCAGATCTAATTAGGGAATTATTTGGTACTGAATGCATGAACTAGCCAAATCAAAACAAATAACTCTAGATAACTTTTATTACAATACTATTAATTCCTTTTTCTGTGGCTGAAAATGAATGCAGATTTTGGATAAGTGGCTCCTTGCATCCTTTTTCTGATTTGAAATCTTCATACAATGACCGTGACTGTTGGCTTCAACAGAAATTGCATGAAATGCAAACATCTAGACTGAAGTACAGTGGGAACGACCTAAAAATCTGATCTTTGTGGTCCTTTTAAACCAAGAGGACTTCCAAAGGGCACCGACTGACCTCTTCAAGAAAGCGTTTCCCAGGAGACAGAGGGTCAGGCACTCTGTGATCAAACTTTATATTGGTTAAATAAGATGTTACCTGCTAGACTTGTTTATTCCAGTAAAGCAGATTTGCTAGTGACACCTGTGCCTCTTAAGGGATTACCCAGAGCAATCCCTGTGTGTCCAGGCAGCTGATGGGAGGCTCTGTCCCCAGCAGGGCCCCCGGGAGCCGCGGAGGGCGGCCGTGGGCAGGAGGATTTCGGAGAACAGCCTCTCCTTGGAGGACTGCGACGCTGCCCAGGGAGAGAGGAGCCACAGCACAGCAGGTCAGGAAACATCAGCACTGGCATTTGGGGGGGGGTCGGTTTGGGTTTTGTTTAGTAGATAAATCTACTTTATACAAAACAAGAGAAATTTCCCTGGAGGTGTCCAAGGAACAGCTGGATGTGGTGCTCAGTGCTCTGGTCTGGGTGACAGGGTGGGGATCACTCAGAGGTTGGACTCGCTGGTTTTGGAGGCATTTTCTAATCTCAAGGATTCTATTAAATAACTTTTGCCTTTCCAAAGTGGAAGGAAGTCCATCAGCATCCCATTTAATTAGTGAAGCCTTGCTGGGAGTTTTAAACCATTTCACTCTTAAGCACAGGAAACCAAGGCACAGGGAATAGCCAACAAGTTAAGGAATACAGCCCGTTCTTTCCTGTGACTCAATCCTAGAACTAGTTTTAATATTCAAGGTAATTTAGGAAGCAGTGAACAGACACTCAATGTTAATTCTGCCTCCTTGCTTCAATCCTCATCCCTCCTATCATGGCCAGACACAAGGAGCTACTGTGAGCTTTGATTTAAACAAAACTATGTATTTTTATCTGTTTGGAGACCTTTTTCTAGCAAACAATTTGCAATCTTTTGGTGTTTCCACCAAAGGCTGGCACAGCTACAGCTGTTCCTTTGTGTCTCACTCCTTAGTGATACACATTGTGTCCTCACTGGCATGATCCTGGAGAGAAGGGCAATGTGTTTATTCTCCCCAAAAATTATCTTAGTGAGTGTTTGTTATTCATGTTTGTTTTTTTTTTTACCAGGGTATCTTGTAGAGACCAGTCCAGGACTCAGCCCAGACAAGGCAGAGACCAGGAAGAACCTGGACATGCCCCGTTTATCAGAGACATCAATAAAGGACAGGCTGGCCAAGTACCAGGCAGCTGTGTCCAAGCAGGGCAGTTCCTCAGGCATCATTCCCATGGTAAGTCTTGCTTTGTGTGGAAGTGAATTTTTGTCCCAGCCTGAGACTGGAAAGGAGATCTTATGGAAACCAGGCTGCTTGAGGCTAATGCCATTCTTTTTGGAAAATAACTCTGTGCCCATAGGAGTAATTTCTGATAAAGAATTGCCTTTACATACTGTAGGAAGAAATAAGTGTATTTGCATCTTCCTGGAATAATGTTGAAAATTTTCCAAGTAATTAATTGCTGGCATCCTGACTGAGGTCCTTCTGAAGCATACTTGACATTCTTTTTCTTTCTGACTGTCTGTAGCTCTTATGTTTGTTGTTTTTGTTTAAAAAAGAAAACTCAATTCCATGTTGTCCAGCAGCTCTAAGCTGTGGGAAACTGAGGCACAGTGAGATGAAGTGACTTTGGGTCGCACAGTGCACAGAACCTGGATCTCTTGGCCTGCAGCTTTGGGATCTCCAGTCAGTTTTCCTCACTTTTTACCTCCCTTCAGGATTTCTCACCACTCTCTGAATCCAATTAGACTCTTGCAGTGAGTGAACCTCTGCCTGTTTTGCAAATATTTGACCAGGAGTTGAACAATTAATGTAGTGTTACAGCTGAGGAGGTTTCAGGAATCTCAGCTTTTGTTAAAAACTGCTAAGGTATATTTGCTGGAAGTTTACAATACTTTTGCTGAAGGATGGGAACTTACATTGCTCAAGTATTGCTTTTATTAACCAGAGTAATAGATTTGAAGAGGAAAGGCCTTTTTAAGTTAGGAAGCTTGCCCTGGAAATGAGAGCCTGAAGTGCTGGTTCTCCCTCAGAGGAGAGCCTGCTTTCCAGGAGTCTTTGTGGAGAGCCAAGGGCTTCTTCTGAGCTCAAATGATTCCTGAATTTCATCTGCACATGGGTCAGATTCGCCAGCTGTGGGAGAAGGGTCAGTAAAACCTTCCCTGCATGAATGGAAAGTCCTTGCAGCCACTGCAACAAATCTAATTAGCCTAATTGCCCATTTCTGCCTCCTGTACCTTGCCTGGTCTCATTTCCTGATGCCTTTTCCAGTTTGGGGCTCAGAGTGGTGGCTGAGTAACTAAATTCTGTCCTGATGGCAAGAGATTTGCCATTTCTCCAGAGGCTCCTGTTGCAGCCCCCCGGTGCTCTTGGTTTTGTGTCAGTCCAGCCTGATGCTCTCAGGATGCCCCATTTGGGCACAATCTCTTCCCAGTTTGGCCTGGCATGAGGATGAGGGCAGTGAGATGGAGCAGACAGGGGTTCCTGAGGCCAGTGTTTGCAGTGCCACTGCTCCAACAGCAGCCCTAACCTTGGGATCTTCTTCCCTGCTGGCAAAGCAGACAGGGCTTTTTTTTGCTGTGGAAATGTGGTGTTTGTGCTGCCCTTCTCACACCTGGGCTACAAAGGAAAGCCAGAATCTCTTGGGAAAACTATTTTAGGGCATTGTGGTGTAATAAGGCCTGGATTAAAGCTGATGGACTCTTGGCTCGAGTAAGGATGAGGGACAATCAGTTCTGTGTGTTGGAAGGGGAGGGAAAGGTGCTGGACAGCAGATGCAGAGATCTAAGCATTCAAATTCCAACATTTGGTACCTCTTGGATGTGGTTGGTTTTGTGGAGTTTTGTTTCCCAGTGCAGGAAGATGCTGGTGCTGGCATGTGGCTCTTCCTCTTTCATGTCACAGAGAAGATGCCTTGTGAAAAGCACGAGGCTTCCAATGATCTTGTGTCCTGGGGCAATGGAAGAAACACGAGGTTTCACTGGATTTTATTGGTTTTAAAGTCTGACAGATCCTTCTGTGAAAGTCTTCAGTCAGTCTATCAAGAACAAAAATCTCAGGAAAACAGAGTCAGGGTTTTGACTAGAATTGAAGCAAATGTGGGATTTGCTTTTGTGTCATATTGTATTTAGCAATTACACTGTACTTTAGGCAGTGCTTGTATGGAAATACTTGTCATTCCAAGTGAAAAGTTAACATTTCTCAAAAAGGAAGATGTGGATCGAGCAGGGAATACTTAGGAGTTGATTTTAAACAGGAATTTGGAAGAAAAGGGTTGCTCAGGAAAACACTGGCATTGCCTCCTTAGAGCACAGTAAAATCCTACAGCCCAATCCTGTTCCCTCATTAGAATATGTCACTTAACAAGTGTCTGTACATTCTTATGGCCCTTCCTTCAATTATCACTCCACATACTAGGAAAACAGTTTTTAAAACATTTCAAGAAAAATAGAAAGCAAATATTTTCTTAGGGGAAAAGAACCTGTCACCTTTCCAGTGCTTTGTCCTATAGAGTGAGATTCAAGCCAGTGAGAGTGAACTCAAGAATTACAAATCTGAGCAGAAGGAGAATATGGCACCAGTTGAGGACTCCAGTTCCTGTCAGGATGGGGAGAAGGTAAGATGTCTGTGCTGGTGGAGATCAAGGGCTTCATTTTAAGTGGAACTGGCTGTGGAAGCACAGCTGATACACTGGTTCCATGTTCCACATGCCATCTGGGAACTGAACGTGAGCAGCTGATGCAGATTAGTTACGTGCTGCAAAATTCCTGTTTAAGTTGTTCTTTTTAGATTGTCTCAGAGTTAGAAGTGTCTGTGGAGGAGAATACCTAGAGAGATTTTCTGGGAGAGTTTTTCTGTCTTGGTAGGTTGTTTTATGGTGGGTTTTTTATAAACATAAAAATCCACACCAATTAAAAAAAACCCATGAGCAGTTTTGTACGACCCAAGTCAAAGGAGTTTGTCACTGTTTCTTCTGCATTTAGTGGTTAAATTTTAGGGTAACTGAGAATGGCAGTTTGGGTTTGTTCCTGGTTTTGAGCTCCAGCTATAAATTGAGACTCTGTAAACTGGACTCGAGCATTTGTTCCCTGAACTGGGGACAGCAGACGGGATAAAAGTAGCTGAATAATAATTGGGGTACTGTGTATTCCACCCAGGCTGAACACGTGGCAGCTTAATGCCAGGAGGGCTTTTAGAGCTTTTCAGCCTTCCTTGGGCAAGGGGCCAAATCTTTGCTTTCAGCTGTTCCTCAGAGACAGCTGAGCAGCTTCGTGTCTGACTGGTCGAGGCTGCTTCCTGCTCCAAGGTGAGTTAATTAAAAGAGCACCTGTTAAATCAGAATATCTCCCTGTTGTGAATGGAAGATTTGAATGAAATGTCTTGTATTCAGCTGTAATTGCAGAGTTACTTGTTGAGGTGTCCAGGTGCAATGAGAACCTGAATGGAGCATTGTTTGGGAGCCAGGATTGTCCTTTGGAAGGGAACTTGGAAATGAGCCTAATTAAAACTGCTTGTCGTTAGTGTCAGAAATGGGAATCCTCTGGCAAAAAGGAAACAAAAGACACTTCACTGTGTCATTTTTCACACTGCACCCGTGGCACATTCAGTAGCCAGACATGTGTGACTGCAGCAGCCTCAGAACACGTTCATGCTCTGCCCAGGACACTGGGGTACAGTTCTGCTTTCAGCAGACCAGAGGATGTTAATACATGTAACTTGCCTCCTCATTACCTCCTTAATTTACAAATTTCAGTTGCTTGCAATGGACTTTTCAATCATTAAGGTGAATTAGTGATGATTTGCAGTTAATCTTGTTACAGTACTTTAGTTCCTCGTTGTAGCTGCTTAAAACTATTTGATTTAATAGCAGTAGTGCCAAGTTTAATAAAGAGTTATACATCAAGAGCTTTATCTGCAGCAGGTTCTGTTCATGGTTGCATTTGATGATCTTAAAGGTCTTTTCCAAACTAAACAATGCTATGATTCTGTTTAGTATTTGAAAAAGCTTTTTTTCTTTTTTTAAATTCAGGTGTTCTTTTTCATTTTGGTTTTTTTTTTTTCCTCAAGAGCACAGTCTCTGCTGAATGTCAGAGATTGGTCAAATATTGGACTGAGCCATGAGATTTCCAGTAAATGTGCTGCTTGAGGTCAAGGGATTTGTAAGTGAGAAAACCTGGGAGGAACCTCAGCAAATCAACCAAGATTTCTGAGGGTTAATAAAGGTGTACAAGGAAAGAGAAATCTGATGTTTGTATGTGTGAAGCCTGTGAGGGTGTCTGCCTTGTAGCAAGGACTCTCTTGACACTCAGCTGGACCTTTTGTGCCTGAAAAACAACTCCTTTCCTGAACCACTCAGGTCTCTGCGTGCTCAAACTGCCTGGTGCCTTCCTGGGGCCATGACTGTTCAGATCTCAGAAGGTCAGAGGTTCTCATTTCTCATTTTCTCTTGCAGGTTTCTGTAGGTGAGAACAGCTTGTCTCTGCACTCTGGTCTGCTGGAGGATGGCCATGGTGAGCCCTATCAAATGATTAATTAATAAAAACTGTCTTGTACTAAAAATCTGTTCTGTACCTAACACTGTCTTTATAAGAATTTCTTTTATGTTTAGAAGTTCATTTGCAGCTGTAATTTTAAGACACTTATAACTCCTTTTGCCCTGATTGAACACTTTTAAGTGTAGCTCCCTCACCATTTAACTGAGACTGGTGGGTCTGGTGAGCATAAGCTGCCCACAGTTTAAAACCATTGTAATTGCCTTTTGTCCCTCCTCTGCTCCCTCAGCTGGACAGTCAGAGAGCGAGGCAGAAGCTCAGAAACCTGTCAGCCCAAAGCAGCAGAACCTTGGTGCTAAAGCAGCTGGGCAGTCGGAGGCCTCCCCGCCGAAAGCCGTGAAGGTAACGCAGCTCTTCAGTCTCACAGCCTGGGGAAGGTTAAAGCCAACTGCTGGCCCTGTTTAATACTGAAAAGCCTAAATGTGCTTAAGCATAAAGGTCTGGCAGTAACTGGATCAGTACCTGCTCTGTATCACAGTGTGATTGTGAGGGCACTTTAATTCAGGGTGGAAAAGCACCTCAAAGCAGTCAGATTTTTTCCAGAGACTGGGTGGGAGTTGCTTTGTCTCTGTTACACCCTGTGACAGAGGCTGCTTCTCTTCAGTGTGGCAGAGGGGCTCAAGCAGGGGATGGTCTCTGGGCTTGTCTGTGCTCCTGGAGATGGGCCCTGAGGTCCTGGTACTGATCTTCAGAGCCTTTAGCAAGCTGGGACTTGGCTTTGCTCCTCTTCCAGCTGTTCCCAAGGTAACTGCAACTGGTAGTAACTTTATAGTGAGGACACTGTGGTGCCTGACTCTATAAAAATCAGGTTTGGCTTTCTGAATAATGAGTCTTTGATGTTACAGTTTCCTTAGGGAGTGATAAAGCAGATGGAGAACTGTGGTTCAGGGATGTATTTGCTAATCTGATTAGACAACAAATGGCAGCACTGGACATTTTGGTCAGGCTGTACTTGCACATCACATGTGTTGTCTGAGGTTGGGATGCTGATTCCCTAGGCTGCCACACACTTCCTGGCTCACTCCTGAGGAAACAACTGGGCTTTTGTTGTTTTCCCCATCTTTGGGAGGAACTGCCCTGGGCTCAGAGACTGGGGAGATCTGGCTTCCCAGTGTGCAAGGGAGAAATGCCAGTATAGGAAATTTGAGCTGCCAGTGAGAGCTGTGTGATCCTAGTGTGTGACACAAAAGCTGCATGTCCTGGTGCTCTCTCTTGATATTATCAAAACCATTTTAGCCTTTTGCCCAGTTACTGCTTTAGATGCTGCACTGTGTGAGATAGAAGCTTCTGTTTATTCATGCAAGGTTCCTATTTGTCTCTTCCAGCTTCTGTCTCCTGTTCTTGGTTCCTAACCTCTCCTCCTGCCTTCTGCTTCCTTCCTAATGTGAGCTCAACTCTCAGCTTTCTCTCAAGTCCTTTTTATTATTATTGGGCCTCATCTTCCTCCTGTAGCTCCTACTTGTAGTATCCTGGAAAGGAATTTCTGTCTCTTCACAGCCCAAAACGCCTCTCCACAGACATAGGGCTCATTGTGTGCAAGTAAGTCCCTCTCCTTGGATGGGGACGTGATTGCAGAAGCACGTGCCAGCACTGTTGTGTCACCGAGCAAAACCAATGCCCTCGTGCAAAACTGAGATTTCAGGGAGAAAATGTTTTGATGGGCAAGCAAATTGTTGGTGCCTTGCTCCATGTGGCAAGCATGGGTGATTAGATTTTTGTTTGCGTTAGTAAATCTCATTTTTTTGAGATTTCATTTAGTGACTCGAGATGCAGAGTTTTGGTAGCACCTAGAAACTATGGATCCTTTTTCAAAAGGAATTCTAAATTTTGTTAGCGAAGCTGTAATCATCGGAACTTTAATCTACTGTAACTTCAAGCAATGCCTGGAAACCCTGAAATACATATTAAAATGGAATTAAATTGGCAGCAAACTTTATGGTTGTGACAAAGCGACTTGAGCTGGCTCCATCTTCAGCAATCTGCCCTTACATGCTGGAACTTTCATTCCTAACCATTGTTTCTAGACTGTTATAAATAAATTTCTGTGATTGTGTCTTCCTGTGACCTTCCTGCTTTTTCTTTAGCCATCAGATTTTTCCGTAAAGCTTTTTGTAAGTTTGTAGCAGGTAATTCTTTGCCAAGGAAAAGCTACACTTATGTCTGTGCAGACCCTGGAGTGGAGGCTGGGCTGCTAAATCACTTGTAATCAACATGCAGCCTCAAAATGCCAATGTTGTGTTATTTAATTTATCCTGTAAAGTGTCCTCCCCATTGGCCAGTGTTAATAGATTTCAAGAAGTAAATGGCATCCACTGACCTTTTCTCATGGACAGTGTTCCTGCTTCCTTGATGCTGTCTGAAAACAAACCTGTGATCATTGCTGCACAGCAGTGACACTCCTCAGTGCTCAAGTTCATCCTTGCACTAAACCCTCAGGAAATTCAGTAAGGACATAAGAATTTTAGCTGTTTAACCTCAAAGCTCTGCTCACTTTGAATCTTGAGCAAGTTTGGGGGGCTGTGAATCCTGAAACATGAGTGGGGTTTCTTTGGGATAGAGCTGGAATTGTTTACAAGTGAAGCCAGGAGTGTTTCCTGCTGTTGTATTGGTACTGAGACGATTTCCTCCTCTTTGAGAGAAAAGATTTAACAAAAGTGGAACATTTCAAACCATTGGGCAGCCTGTTTCCCTCCTTTCCTCTCCCACCCTGTACCTTTTGAGGCTATTTCAACTCTTCTGGTGGACAATGTCCCTGACCGTGGCAGGGGATTGGAACTAGATCATCTTCAAGGTCCTTTCCAACCCAAACCATTTCAAGATTCTCTTTCTCTGCACAATTTTTATTATTTTGGTAAGTCTCACGCTGATTGTAATCCACTGGAATGCTTCATCATTCTCCTATCAATAAAAACAGGTTGCAGGAAAGGATGAGGCAGCTTTGGGGAACAGGCTCAGTTTTAGTGCTCTCATTGTTCCTTCCCAACCATTGCTCACCATGTGATGCTTCAGCTGTGGGATACACTGGGGTGAAATTTTGGTTTCCTGTCAAGCCACAGCAATCCCATGGGCCTGTTGTAGCTTCTTACTGCCCACCAGACCCCGCTGCACCATAATTAGAGAAAGTGAACTCTGCAGTTCTTGAAAGTTCAGGAAGCCGTGCATGAACCCACGCCAAGTCCCCAGCAGTTGATGTGTTTTCCAGTTAACAAACTTTCTCTTCCTCCTGTAGAAATTCCAGTTGCCAATGAAGGAAACCTGTGTTGGATGTCAGAAGACTGTGTACCCCATGGAAAGGCTCTTTGCCAACCAGCAGGTGTTTCACATCAGCTGCTTCCGCTGTTCCTATTGCAACAGCAAACTCAGGTATGTGCACTGCTCCCTTGGCTGCCCTCTGGGAAGTGAATTTCCCTGTCACAGCTGAGGAAGGTGCTGCTGAGGCCTAGCTGAGCTGGAAGTCACCAAGTGATTTATATAGGAGAGGTAACAAGGCCTACTTCTGCCAGTGCCTGGTGCTCTTGATGCCATTAAAACTCTTAATGTAATTTTACATGGGGAAAAAATAGACTGTCCAGCTTTGTAAAGAATTGCTAGAAAGAGCTATACAAACCCTGAGGGCTGTAAGCTTGTTTTTTGAACATGTGGAAGGCAGAAATTGAATCTCTTCTGTAACACACAACTGAAGAGATGCTGGTGTTGGTGGCCCTGAGCTCTAATGGTTGACCTGTGTTTCCTGAACAGCCTCGGGACGTACGCGTCTCTGCGTGGGAACATCTACTGCAAACCTCACTTCAATCAGCTCTTCAAGTCCAAAGGCAATTATGATGAGGGCTTTGGACACAAGCAGCATAAGGAATTGTGGGCAGGTAAAACTGAATGTGAAGAATTCCCGGAGAAAACTGTCCATGGTGTGAATTCACCAGACACTCCACAAAGCCCAGGAGTAGAGGATGCCCCGATTGCAAAAGTGGGAGTTCTGGCAGCAAGTATGGAAGCAAAAGCTTCAGCTGTGCCTGAAAGGGAAGAAAGACCAGCAGAAACAAAAAAGCTCAGGATTGCCTGGCCACCTCCATCTGACCAAAGTATCCAAGGAAGTGCCTTAGATGAGGGCATCAAAGTACTCAAACCCAAGTGGCCTCCAGAAGAAGAGATTTCCAAGCCTGATGTGCAGGAGGATGTGGATCTGGATCTCAAAAAGTTAAGAAGATCTTCCTCGCTGAAGGAGCGAAGTCGCCCCTTTACAGTTGCAGCCTCATTTAGAACAATATCTGTTAAAGGTCATAAACCAGAGAATTCACCATCTCCTTCTAAGGAAGAGAGAGATACATTGAAAAGGAGTGAGGAACTGGAGAGAGAGGTTGTCATAGAGAAAAAGCAAAAGGAAAAGAAGGTGGAGCATAGGAACATCCAGAACGCTGGGGAGAAAAATGTGGAGGAAGAAGGGGAATTGTCTGGTATCAAAACAGCAGAGCAGAACATTGTAGAGAATGGCCAGATGAATGCAGACACAGATGAGGAAGAGCATGCTACAGAGGAGCCAGAAATTCCAAAGGAAGAACTTCTTGAACCAAATTCTCCTAAACATTCCAGCTTAGCCAATGTTGTGACCGCTAAGGAATCATCTCCAAACCAGAATCGCAAATCCCAAGACGTTGGTTTTTGGGAGGGTGAAGACATGGAAGATCTATCTGTGGAAGAACAGATCAAAAGGAATCGCTACTATGAAGATGATGATGATGAATAAATTGGCCTTTTACTAGAAAACTTGCTGCAAGGTGCTGGGCCTTTTGAAATGGATATTTTTAGCTTTAACAAACAGCTCTCCTGGATGAAGCGATGCTGCACTGCACATCAGCATTAAGGGAATCTACCTACAAATTATCTCATCTAGAGAACTCTGGAAGCCTGCAAATTCTTTAGGTGCATGGAACAAGTGTCTGGCTGTGGGACGGCTTCAGCAGGTAGTGTCTGTCCCCAGCATGAGAACAGAGCTGTTCTCTGTCTTATCCCTTTGAGCTTCAATAGGTATTTCACTAACCATTTTTGGAATTCCACTGTACTTGCCATGCTGGTGTGGGACAGGGCTCTGGAACACACCACCCGTACCACTCCAAATGCTACTGCAGTGCTTAGGGACCAACTTCAAAGGGACTTTCTGGCCTGCTTTAAAATGGTCACTTAATGCACTTTAATACATGGAAAGGGCACAACTGGGCTTTTTTTTTAATAATAATAAAAGCATTTCTGTGTGTAGTGTCCAACAGCTAAAGCATCCTAAACTGAGTGCAATGTGAATTTCTGTCTCAAACCTGCCTGTGATCAGCTGAGGAGTCCCTGCACAACTGGAATGGTGCCCGTTGTTGGATCATGTGTATTTCAGTGCTATCCCAGGAGCTGTGCTGGCTGCCAGGTCTCTGCAAAAGACAAGTGAACACTTTGGAGCAGCCTGCAGGGCATTACTTCTGCATTTCACACGCATTTGAAGTGGAGTTTTTTGTTTGTTTTGTTGTCATTTCTTTTTTTTTTTACTTGGAGTTCTTTGTCATCATTTTAAACTGCAGATAAGATTTTTAAGGCCTTTTGACAACTCTGAAATCCTACTTTTATCATGCTGCCATAAATATTTTCCTTAGAGCTGTGAAATTGTGCTGCATTGCAAAAATCTCTGGAATCAGTGACACTTTCCAATTGCCAGTGTTGAAGATCAGAACATTTTTAAACTTGACTTCATTTATTTTACAAATAATAAAATCTGGAATGGGGGGAGGAGGAGGCCCCTTTTTTTTATTATTAGCTTTTATTTGTACTGTATTCTCAAGAAAATTAGATCTTAACGATTCTTGAGGTGTAAAATATTCTGCTTTCTTAACAGTTCTGCTAATGACAAAACCTTCAATAAAGTTTGGGTCATTTCCATTATAACTGAAGTCTGGATTCATCTTGTTTCATAAAAAGGCAGTATTTAAAGGGTCATAGAATTGTCATGGAATCACGGAATGGTTTGGGTCAGAGCGGACCTTAAACCTCATCACATTCCACCCCCTGCCATGGCAGGGACACCTCCCACTATCCTAGGTGCTCCAAGTCCCAGCCAGCCTTGCCTTGGGCACTTCCAGGGATGAGACATCCTCTGGGAAATCCATTCCAATGACCTACCACCCTTAGAGGGAGGAATTCCTTCCCAAAATCCCCTCTAACCCTGCCCTCTGGCAGTTGAAAGCCACTGCCCCTTGTCCTGGCACTCCAGGTCTCTCTCCATCTTTCCCGCAGCTCCTTCAGGGACTGGAAGGCCACAATGAGGTCACCCCAAATCATCTCTTTTCCAGGCTGAACAATCCCAGTTCTCCCAGCCTTTCCTCACAGCAGAGTTGCTCCATCCCTCTGATCCTCCTGGTGCCTGCCCTGGACTCTCTCCTGTAGCTCCACGTCCTCCCTGTGCTGAGCCCCAGGGCTGGGGGCAGCTCTGCAGGTGGGGTCTCACCTGAGCAGGGCAGAGGGGCAGCCCCCCTTCCCCTGCTGGGGGCTCAGCCCAGGCTCAGGGGGCTCCTGGGGCATGTCCAGCACCTCAAACCCTTTTCCCCAGGGCTGCTCTCCATCTATAAAAACAGAGGGAAGAGATGGGCGAGTTCCCGGTGCTCCCACTGGAAGGCAGCCCGGGCTGGCTCTGGTGCCCCACTAGGTGACACTGTGTGTCCGTGGTTTGCTGCTCGACTCAAATGAGCAGCTTCTGCTCCCAGATTGAAGAGAGATTAGAACAGGACTGGCGAAAGGAATAAGGACAGGCAGGGAATTTTCGCTTCCATTTCTGGCTCCAGGTGGCTCTCAAGGGCAGCTGAGGACAAGTGAGGGTTTTTCTCCCTTCCTATCAGCTGCTTTTAATTTAAGCTATTGTCACTTGAGCCTGTGAGGGGTTTGGTTGGGAGAGAGTGGGATAAGAGCCAGAAGCAATGCAGTGAATATTCTGCAGCAGTACAAGGAAATGTTCATGTGTATGACATGAATATTGAGAAGGGAAAAGCCTCCTTCCTAGCTGGAAGGTGTTAGCAGTTTCACAACCTACTGCTCATTTTCCTTTCTTTTAAATGGAGAAGTAAGGCTTGCTTTGGACAGAGGAAAAACTAAAAAACCTGATGGGCAAACCCAAGCTGCTTTCTGTCACCTTTTTCTGCTCCTAACAAAATCCATTTAGTATCAGATTTCCTCAAATTGCTAAGCAACCAGAGATCTCTCTGACTGGAAATTGTGCTGTTTGAAAAGGGAGGGAAGATCATTTGTCGTGGACTTGGATTTATGGAATATGCCAACTGCTCGTTTCTAAGGAAACGCAATTGAATTTTACTGTGTCTTCCCGGTTACGTGATACTGAAGCAATACTGGCTGCACTTACCAGAGACTTTAATCAGAAAATCATTAATTCTAGTTAAATCTGAGGCATCTGTGAGTCTCTGACATACATCCAACTGAACATCTTCAAGGAGAAATTAGCACATCGGGTACTTCTAAATAAAGTCATTGATTAAAAAAAAAAAAAGGCGAATAGATCATAAATTACTCTATCCTCGAATCTATTAGTTATCATAGCATTTGAGTGCTTAATGGGCCATTTAATCTATTCTCCACTGGACAGGTGCCAAAAGAGACATTACACTAACCATGGATCGTTCGCTGCCCTGTCTTGCTGCCTTGAGGACTTTTACCAGTTAAAAGTCGTCTCTGCTTGTGGAAACCGCGAGGGCTCAGCGGTGTGTGAAGCATCGACATCACGGCCGTGACACGGTGGAATTGTTGGGGAGTCCGGTGCAGGGCCAGGAGTCGGACTTTGATGATCCTCGTGGGTCCTTTCCAACTCACTATATTCGGTGGCCCTGTGGTTCTGTCACCTTTTGGCTCTGTGACTCAGTGGATCTGTGACTTTTTTTTCAGTCACTCCGGTTCTGTTCCCTCAGGGGGCGCTGAGGGGGGTGGCGGGGCCGCGCGCGCGCGCTCCTCCCTCACGACCCCGCGCGCGCCGCGCGGGCGGGAACGCGGGGGCGCCGCACCGCGCATGCTCCAAAGTAACGGGCCGCGCGAGGGCCCGGCGGAACGGCCGTGAGGGAATTGTTGGGGACCGTGAGCGGCGGCCGCAGTGAGGGGCGGGCTCAGGTGTGGCGGTGAGCGCCGGGACCTCATTTTGGCTTCGGTTGGTGGCTGTGGCGACCGCCAGAACAGCGGCCGCCGGGAGGGGCGGGGCAAGGCGATATAAAGGGCGCGGCTTCGCCCCAGCTCCGCACCGCCTGTGGCGGGCGATGCAATAAGGGGAACGATGATGAAAAAGAGGGGCGCGGTGTATTCCAAGCCCGCCCCTTACGGGCTGCTGCCGGGCGGTGAGAGGCGCGGCTTCCTCCAGCCCCGCCCGGCCGTGTCGGTGGCGCCCACCCGTGTGGCGGCGGCAGCACGGCCGGGCCGGGGCGCTGAGGCGATGAGGGGCTGAGGCGATGAGGGGCGCGGTCTCTCCAAGCACCGCCCCCTCGGGACCGGGGCTGCCGCCCGATTCGCTGCCGCCGTGATGGGCAGGGCGGGGCTGGCGCTGGGCCGCGCCCCCGTGTCTGTGGCGGCCGCCCGAGCGCGGCGGCGGCAGGCGGAAGATGGCGGCGGCCGCGGCGGCGGCGCTGCGGGCCTGGTTCTGGAACGAGCGGTTCTGGCTCCCGCACAACGTGACGTGGGCCGACCTGGCCGGCGAGCCGGGCAGCGGGCTGCAGTACCCGCGGGCCGCTCACGTCCTCTCCGCCTTCCCGCTGGCGCTCGGCATCTTCGCCGTGCGGCTTCTCTTCGAGAGGTGAGCGCGGGGCCGCCCCCGGGGCGGCGGGGCCGGGAGGCGCTGGGGTCTGTGAGCGCCGGGCCGGGCCTGGGGGCGGCTCGGCGGGGCCTCCCCCGCACCCTGCGGGGCCTCCGCGCGTGGAAAGGGACATTGTGTAATCCCGCGAATCTGTCGCGGGAGTCGTGTCTATCGCGACATGCACAAGCCCGTGGGGCTCTACTGCCGTGGATCTGCATAACGAGAGGCCCCTCCAGTCCGGCGGTGCTGAGGTAGTGCCAATAAAAATCCCGTGTTTCATATAGGAATTCACTTTTACTCGTGCTCCTGCCCGGGAGAACCTCGCTGGGTGACGGACAGAGCTGGCGGCTGCTGCTGCTGCTCCGCGCTTGGCTTCCGTGTGTGCTTTATTGTACTTTCCCTGAGTTCCTGGATGAGGAAACAGGGCTGCTTCACATGGCCTGATGCATTATTAAATACTTGGTGGCTCTCCCTCGTCTCAGGCGCGATGGATGTGAGTGCGGATCTTCGTCTCTGCCCATAAACAGGTGTAATACGGGATTCCTCATTTACCTGGGCATCCATAAACATGCGAACTCAGCCCTGGGGCACAGGCAGATCCGTGTGTGGTGTGGATCTGCCACAGCCACACGCAGTGTGTGGGTGGCAGAGATATTAATTAGTAAAGCGGCTTACTTAGGAAAGCCTTAGGTGAAACGGACCAAGACACCCTCTGTTGCTGTGCAGGTAGTTCATTAAACATTGATTTAATCTTAAATTTCTGCCTTGAAAGGGCAAAAGTTGGCCAGGTTGGATGGACTTGGAGCAACCTGGATAAGTGGGAAGTGTCTCGGCCTATGGCAGGGGATGGCGCTGGGTGAGCTTTAAGGTCCTTTCCAACCCAAACCATTCCATGATTCCCCAGGTGTTTCTAAGCATGAAAAAGGCTGCAGGATTAAAGTGAGTGGGAATTGAGTAGTTTTTTTCCTGTGGATTTTCTTTAAGAAATGTGAATTTTTCTGAGCTTTCAGAAATTAAGAAGAGGTGGTTGGGATGAAGTAGAAAGATGGCAAATATGGAGGAAAATGAAGCAGGTCAGCAGAGAGGTGAGAAACTTGAGAGGCTCTATTTTCTCCATGCTGTCTTTCTGCCCTTAAGAAAAGGCTTCAGAGAACCCAGGAACACACGTGGCACTGCCAAAATCCCATCTCAGCTTGGTGTGTGCTGGTCCTGGCCAAACCTTGGTACTTGCCAGGACATGATGAAATGAGGTTGTGAGACAAAATAACAACGATATTGTAGGGAGGTTCCTAATCCAGGTGTCAGTCTGGGGATGAGGTGCAGAATATTCTCTTTTCCTGGAGTTGTTGGGGAAGATGCACTACACCTGATGGCACACTGCTCCAGGCAGCGTTTCCTTTGTCCTGATAATGTCTCCCTGGTTTATGAAATTTCTTTTGTGGTGTGAATTTAGGCTGGAGTCAAATGATGATTTAACTCCTGAGCCTGCAGAGCAAAGCTCAGAGGCCAAGGTCTGCTTCCTGAGGGGGTTGTTCCTGATCTCAGCTGTGTCTCGGTGGTGTCCCAAAGTGAAAGCAGATTGTGACAGCCCATCTCAGGCAGTTTCTGGTGTGTTTATTTTAAAAGTACATATCTTTGAATAAACTCCTTTCTGTTTCTTCCAGCCACTTTGAACATGTCATAAAAGTTCAGCTTTGTCTCAGTAAACTCCTGTGGTGCATTTATCCCAATTCAGGCTTTGATTGTGTCAAATGTCTCTCTTGACACACATTTCACAGTTGGACTTGGTGACTCAGAATGTGAATTACAGACTCTTTTGGTTGAGCTGCTTCTTTTCTCTCTCGTTTTGCAGCTCCTCACTGTGAGGAAGTGCTTTGTGCTACAACACTGACACGTTTCTGTTAGTTAGAATTCCACTAAAAACTACCTTTTACATCATGGCATTGACAAAATAATCATTAGTTTGTCTGTCTGTGGGCAGTTTATGACTGTAGGGGTGAGGCAGGACTCATAGAGGAAGGTAAAGACAGTGTAAAGTGAGAGAGTGAGGATTTTTGACCAGTCAGCAAAGACTTCTGCCCATAAATTTGGTTTATATTTTTTATCCTTGATTGTAATTTTCAATATTTCTCCTTGCACATCTTGTCCCACTGCAGGCAAAAAAAAAAAAATAAAATAAAATGCCAGGTATCTGCAAAAACTTGGATGTGATGTGCTTCTAGCTGCACTGGAGTGCTTTTTGGAACCAGATGTGGTTGTTACTGGACAGATCTGAGGAAGGATCTTGTGCTCCAGCTGGGGAGGGAGAGAAAAAGGTGATTTGAGATGTTACTTAATCAGGTCTCTTATGGAATGAGGTGGTTAAATCTTAACACAGCAAAATTGAGAGGTTATGGAAATACAAACTCAAAAAGTGCATATTCAATACATCTCACTTTGGAGATTGTTCTTCCTTTAAGAGCTGTGGTAGGTAGTCACCAGCCAAACTCGAATGTTCATAAAGCAAAATTCTGCCCTTTTGTGAAGCACAACATGCCTGAGAACTATTTGTTCTAACATATGAGTCTGTGGACTTGCAAATTGGTTTTAAAATCAGTGTGTGTTAACAACTAGTGTGAAAGGGAAGGCTGGGGTGTGAGCTGATCCCTTTTGATAAAGGTTTAATAGAAGTGTTTATGTGATGAGAATTTCTTGCTGGAAGGTGTGGCAGTAAGTTGACCTTGGGTATAGTTTGTGGCCGTTGAGATTTCTAGAAAATCATAAAATCATTTAGATTAAAAGGGACCTTTCAAGGCCACCTCATCCAGTCCTCTCCCCAAAGCAAGGCCAGTGTTCAGGCAACTCAGGTCACCCGTGGTCTTCTGCTGTTCAGTTTGAATATCCCCAAGAATGGAAACTCTGCTGTCTAGGCAGTATTTTTGTCTATTTTGGGGGTTGTGCAGAACTTTGTCACTGTGGGATTCAGTGCAAAGCACATCTGAAAACCTGCTCTGGGACCAAAAATTTGAAGTGCCACAGCAGTTTGAAGTGTGAGTTTACCCTGCTGAGTTTATCTAAATAGCAGCTCAGCTTGGGATTTTCCTGTCTGAGCAAGGGATTCACCACTCACTTCATGTTCCACCTGCAAGTTCACGTGTGAACTTCTCTGCTGCACTTGTGGTATATCCTGTAGGAGAGCAGAGTATAAAGACATGTAATACTTGATATTTTTTACATTTTTGTGGGGGTCTTGCCAAATGTTTCATAAGATCAGGACAGGATTTCTGGCTGGTGGTCTGGATTATGGCGGAAGCTGTGAGCCTTTGGAGCCAAGCTCAAAGGAAATCACTCCTTCCTTTTTTATTTTTTAATTTATTTTTTTTTTTAAGCTGTGGGCGTTGAGATGTAGTTTAGCATGTCCAGAGACAGGAGGCAGAGCTGGGAAGGGTCTGGAACACGAGGAGAGGCTGAGGGAGCTGGAAAGGGGCTCAGCCTGGAGAAAAGGAGGCTCAGGGGGGACCTTGTGGCTCTGCACAACTCCTGACAGGAGGGTCAGGTTGGGCTACAAGGAGGAATTTCTTCATGGAAAAGGTGGCCAGGCCTTGGAAGGGGCTGCTTAGGGAGGTTTGGAGTCCCCATCCCTGGGGTTGTCCAAGGACGTGGCACTCGGTGCTCTGGGCTGGTGACAAGGAGGGGATCAGGCACAGCTTGGGCTCAATGATCCTGGGAGGATTTTTAACCTCACAGATCCTGGATGGAGACATAGGAAGAGCTGGAGCAGGCAGGGAAGCCTGGGCCCACAGTGTCTGTCGTTTGTTTAGTGTTTTCTGAGAGCTGAGTGTTCCTTTGGGATCAGTCACAAGCTGATCTGTAATTCCTCAAGGGAAAACTCCACGACCTGGGACTGTTCTTAAATGCAGCCACAGATATTTGTTCCTGAAGCACTAAGTGAGTATTCCTGAGAATAATTACTGTTGGAGCACTTAGAGCCACAATTCTCCTGAATTTTTAATCTTTCCTTTTAAACACAAGGGGAAATTGTAACAATTGTGGTTGGAAAAAGCAGCATTTTCTGCTTGGTGGCACTGGGAGGCTCCTAAATATGTGTAATTTCAGCTTAGCTCTCTCTGAAACAATCTCTCTGTGAAAGCAAAATAGTTTTAAGGGTTCAAATCTTGTGTCCTTTTCAAAATCGGTTTGAGAAACAGGTTCTTCCTCAAAATAACTGATTAAAAGATACTAAATTTTGCTCCTTTAACCCCCTCTTTTGCCTACCAACAGGAGAGGAACAATTAATGTGTCAGGTAAGGCAGACATTTCCCTTGGAACCCTGAGCCCATTCTGACACAAATGTGCAGCAAAACCTGGTAATTTTGAACATGTTTATATTTGTTTTCGTTTCAAACCCAGGCTTGTTTCCAGAGCCTGTGCTATAAAATCCAGGAAGAGTTAAATCAGTTTGGAATACACAGAGCACTTGGGACGGATGAGATCCTGAGATCAGTGATCTTTCAGACTGGGGGACCTGCATCTTCCTGTCTGTCCTGAAGCAAACAAGCCACTTTATTTTTCCTCTAAGAAAAAGTTACTTTTGGGAGCTGTGTCACTTGAACTTCCCTTTTTTCTGAGCTATGTGACACCAAGGCCTATTTTGGAAACAAGATGCTTTGTTTTAGGGCTTCATCTCCAGCATTTCTGTTCACAGCAGACTGCTATCAGTCTATTGTTTTATTGCTGAGGAATGAGAATCTCCCTGGGGAGCACATTCAGATCTTTACAAGCCAAGGGCATTGAGATCTAATTTTTCATTCTGGTGTGCATAGTATGTGCTGTCTGCAGTTGCCATATGGACTAATAAAAGAGATTTCTTCACCTGGGAATTGGTGAAATGGAGACTTCAAAAGCTTTTTCACCAGGTTTTGCAGCTGGTGACAAATGCAGGTCCTTGTGATTCAGGCACAGGAAGGAAATAAATATCTTGTTTTAATCCAGCTCTTTCTGGGCAATTCTTGCAGGTTTATTGCCAAGCCATGTGCCATAAACCTTGGCATTCAGGACAGTGGACCTCACAGAGCCCAGCCCAATGCAATTTTAGAGAAAGTGTTTACATCCATCACTAAGGTGAGTCACACTTCAAATTCCTCCTTCATTCCAAAGGGAATGGAGGCCTGGAAGTGTCTCAGGGGGGGCTTTTGCTTCCACTTTTCTGCATTGAAATGCACATTTCACACTCTGCATCCACGTGTGAGCTTGTTCTGGTTTTACTCTGCCTCTGGCAAGTTCTTCTGGTAGCAAAGTCAATTCCCTGTATGGCTGAGGCATGGTTTTGTGCACGGAAGAATCTTTTTTGGGATACAGATGTTCCCCTGATCAACAGGCCTCAGCTGCTTCCTTTGGTCCAAGTTACACAGTGGGGATTCTTGGTTTAATCAGAGATTTCCCAGCATCTTCCACTTTTATTGGGAAAGGGTTCCTCTTTTTCTTGAGCTCAGTTCCTTTTCTGATTTTATTGTTTTTATTGTGAATGTCTTCCCATAATTTTTGCCATTTACTGTAAACCTGGACAGCAGTTGTCAGTGGAAGGGGATTATTCAGGGAGGTTCAAGCAGTGAAGGTTGTCCTGGTGAAGGGCAGGACATTTAGTGGTGGCAGGAGGTGTTTCTTTGGGTTGTTTCCTTCTTTGCCTTAAACTCACAGGCCTACAGAATGACAGAATCCCACTGTATTTTATCCAACATTGAATAAGTGCAATAGATTTTCATTAAAGATAACAAAATGGAGGTTTTTCTGTTGAGATTTGGTGATGCTGAACCTCATCTACTGGACCAGATAAAGGGAAATTCTATAAAAACCTCAAAAAACTTGCCTTGTGGGAACATTAAAGTTTTGAGGCATTTGGAATGATGTGTGAACTGAAAAATCCCCAGAATCTGATGCCCTTTGTTGGGAGAACTTTAATGCAGGAGATGTCCTTGAAATAAATGTTTAGAAAACCCAGGAGGTGCAGAATTTGTCTGGCTGATGAAACCTTTAGCTGTCCCAGTGTGCTGTGGGGTTTGGAGAGCCAGGCTGGGGGTTCCCTGGTGTAGGGGAAGGATTTCACTGCTGCTCTGAGCTGGAGCTCTGGATTCCTCTAGAGGCAGGTGCTTTCCCAACCATTGAATCCCAGGAAAGTGCTGAGAGATGTGGTGTGATGGGTTGACAGGACAGTCATGGTCTCAACGCTGAAAATCAAATTATTCTGATTTTGATTTTCAGCTGGGCAAACTGATGGTTTTTTATTAAATCAACATTCTGCATAGCTTTTGTGGTTGATGTGTAACTCAAAGAGTAAAATGTGTTTATCATCTTTCAGTGGTAGAGCTCTCTGGCAGAGTTGGTCTGAATTATCTCACTCCTGGGCCATTATAGAGGGAGCTACCAGGTTTGGTTCACTTTGATAAATCCATTTGTGTTCATTCAGACAGGTGGAGAACAGGCATCTATTATATCCATATTTGTCATGGAAGTACTTCAGTCTTCAAATATATTTTCATTTATAAACTTTGATAACAGAAATAACACAATTTCTACAGTGCCCTTATGGAATATACAAATATCTACTGTGTTAAACCAACTCTTACTTTAAAGTTTCCCTGTCCTTACTGTGAATAGCAAACCTTAAACATCTTAAGCTTTGCTCCAGAGTTCTGGGTGCAGCTTTAACAGTAGGACAGAACACTTTAACAGCTCCTCCCCCAAATCAACCCACAGAACAGTCACATTCTTTGTCTTAATGTGCTGTCAACTGATGAAATAGGTAAGGAAATGCTCAACCAAAACCATTCTGAGTAATTAAGTAATTAGTGGCTTATGAAGATTAAATCTGAATGAGCATTTGTGGCAATGGACTCTTACTTCCAGACTCTGTGGTCCCTTCCTGGTGTTTATTTTTTTGTTATCTGTGAATTATTTCTGTCATAGTGCAGGACTGAAAGTAGCTTGGAGAGTGGGAGAAATGACATTTGTTTCATTTTCCTTCAGTCTCCAGATGGAAAAAGGTTAGAAGGCTTGTCCAAGCAGCTGGACTGGGATGTCCGAAAGATCCAGCGCTGGTTTCGGCATCGGAGGAACCAGGACAAACCCACCACCCTCACTAAATTTTGTGAGAGCATGTATGTTTGTGCAGAGGGGCTTCATCTTAGAGCTCTAGCTGGGCCTGGGGGGCAGCTGCTCTGCCAGAGAGGGGCCAAAATTCCTGTACAAGCAAATAGGGCAGTTAAAGGAGGCTCTAGAATGCTGAAATGTTTTGTGGGCATGTCTGAGAGAGCAGAACGGGGCACAGCAGTCAGTGCTGGGCAGCTTTAGACACTGGGCCAGGTCCTTGGTGACACTTGAGAGTGTCTGTGTGTCCATGTGTCTGTGTGTGTATGTCTGTGTCCATGTCTGATGTGTCCATGTGTGTCCATTTCCATGCCTCTGTCCCTGTGTCTGTGGCGCTGTCCACATGTCCCTGTCTCTCTTTGTCTGTCCGTGTGTCCCTGTCCGTGTCTCCCTGTCTGTGTCTCCCTGTCCCTGTGTTGCTGTCCTGTCCGTGTGTCCCTGTCTGTGTCTCCCTGTCCCTGTGTCGCTGTGTGTCCCTGTCCTGTCTGTGTGTCCCTGTCCTGTCCGTGTGTCCCTGTCCCTGTCCGCGTGTCCCTGTCCGTGTGTCCCTGTGCCCACAGTGGCTGTGAATCCCCTGGGACTCTCCTGCACGGCCCCGTTCCTGCCCAGAGCTCATTCCCATTCCCACCTTCTGGCTTCCTTTCCTTCTCTCTTCAGCCCATTCTTTGTCCCCATTCCCTCCGAGCTCCTGTAGTTTTCTCTGTAGTGCAATAGAACCTCAGTATTTTTTCCTGACTTGTTTCTCCTCTGCTGGTTTCTTTCCTTTCCAGTAACTTTCAATTCTTCCCCCAGTATGGTTTTGTCTACCTAAAGCCACAAGGTAAGAGGGGAAAATAACAAACACTAGGATATCTCTGGGTGACAACAGCTTTGCTTGTTGTTATCTTGTGTCTCTTAAATATGGAATGATGCATGTTCACCGTGAGTTTCAAACCTGGCTGTTGATGCAAGCCCATGTGTGGTGTGAAAACTCTTCAGCAGGTTTATGTTACCTGAAATCTTTAGAAATCAAGGTGGGTGAAGGCTTTTCAGGTGTGAGATTTTGTCAGATTTTTCCCAATTATTTAAATTAATTTTACAAATGCTAACCAAAAGCTAATTCTATGTCCTAAGTTTATTTTTTACTTCTTTTTCCAGGTGGAGATTTACATTTTATTTCGGTATATTTTTTTATGGAATCAGGTTTCTCTGGACGGTAAGTTGCTCTGTCACCCACGTTGTTGTTCTGTGTGGTTGCAGTTGAATGATCCCTGATTTGGGATCCTAGGGGTTCTGTTAAAGACCTTCTTTACACTATAGGGAAGCTCCTATGCAGATCTGTCATTTTGGAAATAATAGAAAATTATTCGATGTGTTACCCCAGAATGTTGGAAAAAACAAGGTGGGTTTTGGGTTTTCTTTGCTATGGAGAGCTGCTCCTTTTTTTTCTCTTTTCCTCTTGAAGGGATACAGGTTCATCTCCTTGGCTCTTTATAATTATTAGAGCTGTATGATTATTCTAGAAATTTCCATTGCAGCAGAACTCACATTGGCAGCACAAATTAGACTTTAAATCACTAGGGTTTTTTACAGTAAATGTAGTTTGAATGGCAGAATAAAGGTAAAATTTCAGTGAGGCAGTGCTGTAGTGTCAGGGGACTTTAGGTGATGGGGAGGAAAACACCCAGTACAAACTGGGGGTTTATATAAATTCTTATTTATATATAATAAAAACCTACATATTCCCTTTAGGCACCCTGGTTTTGGGACACACGACAGTGCTGGTACAACTACCCTTTCCAGGTATGAAAGAAACACCTCCTAAATTCCAACTTCTTGGACAATTCCAGTTTTTATTTTTGTTATTGACACTGGATTAAAGCTCTGCCATTTACTCTTTGTGCCTTTACATCCTGGTTAGGTTTGGCAGCACCAAGATTTCCTCAGATACATCTGACTCAGTCACTTTATGTGTATTTGCTGCTGAGATTATTAAAAGTTGGAGAAAAAGGCATAAAATCATAGTGGTAATTTATTTATTTACTGTGTAGAGGCCAACAGTCTGTTCCAGAGCCTGGTTTTCCTACTCCAATAGGCTCCAGCAGGAGTTGTAAATATTGATAAGGGAATTTACTCCTTTGGAAGAAAGCTCAAACACACAATTACATTTGTGTGAGTAAGCCTGGAGTAAAATGCCTGTTTTTATTAAACCTGAATGATTTAACTTATATCTCAGCAATTCTGGAGGAACAAAGTGGGATGGAAAAGGTGCAAGGAAAAAGGTGATTTTAATGTAAAATTTGAATTATTTTGTCTTATAAGTGTGCTTTCTCTCTGTGTTTTCCAGCCTCTAACATCCAGGCTTTATTATTACTATATCTTGGAGCTGGCCTTCTACTGGTCCCTCATGTTTTCTCAGTTTACAGACATTAAACGGAAGGTGAGATGACCCAGAATTGCATTAACCACTCAATAGCTATAATAAAAACAAGAATAAGAGGTAGGACTAACAAAAAATGGGAGTGTGCCTGTCCAGGAAAGCCAAAATGTAGTGATAATTATATTTTCTTCCTCATTTACACCTTTTTGAGCCCTGAGAAAAAGGGAGGAGTGAGGCTGACCTGGTGTATCCTTGAATTCCTTTCACCTTCCAGGGGACAGAGTAGCTTCACTCAATACCTCCCCATCAAAAATTAACAAATCATTGCCTAAAAATAGATTTAACTGAAAGGCTTGCAAGAAAATGAGCTGCTCAAAGCAGTACCTTGCTGAAGCTGCTGAGGAAATAGCAAACACTAAGGAAATAATAAATGG
The DNA here is from genome assembly GCF_017590135.1 of Pyrgilauda ruficollis. Taxonomy (NCBI): domain Eukaryota; kingdom Metazoa; phylum Chordata; class Aves; order Passeriformes; family Passeridae; genus Pyrgilauda; species Pyrgilauda ruficollis. Next base: position 286,830 of record NW_024520873.1, on the reverse strand, counting down.
AGTTTTGAAAGGAATGTCTCATCTGTGTGAGGAGCAGATGATGAGTGGTTGCAGTTGCTCAAATCTAATTCTGTCATGCTGCGTTCCAGGATTTTGTTTTGCAGGTTATTGTTGCTGTTGGAGAACAGTCCCCAGTAAATCCTGGCTTATTGCTTCCTTTACATGAGCTGCAAAGCAGCAAATTATCCCAATTTTTGCACTGTTAAAAAACAACACGTTTCTTCTGTGCTGAAATTTGAGCAGGTGGGGCACTGTGGAATACAGTGCAGCTGCAGACAGGGAGTGATGAACAACCTCTGGGACTCTGTTTGTAATATTTCATTTTGACTTTAACAGGTGGATGACATTCCCCGTGGCAGCAGGGTGAGGTACAGGGAGCCAGGGGCTGAAGTGCAAACCAGCCCTGAATATTGTGCATTGTAAACATTTTTTGTTCTTCATGCTGAGTTCCCCTGGTGTTCTGTGCCTGCTCTGCCCTGGCAGGGTTTGGTCACTGACAGCAGTAGCAGCACTTAAAGTGTCCCAGGAGCTGAGGGGACTTCAGTGTGTCTGAAAAACCAGGAGGATATAAAATAAGGGTCATCTTGTGCTCTGAATCGTATCTGTGGGGTCTGCAGGTACAATTGTGTGTGTGTGCCACAGAGACTGTGCTGCTCCCTGAGCAGGCAGAGCTCTGACTTCAGCAGCACCAAAGCTGAGAGATCTTTCTGGAAGCTTTTGTGGAGATGGTGGGAGTGTGATGAGCTGTGATTGTTGTGGAGTCAGAGCCTGAACCGAAGGAATCCTGTGACCCCAGTGACTCAGTTGGGTGGCTCTGTTCCAAACTTTTGCATTTGTGTGACGACCAAAGAGTCTTCATTTGTGCTCTTCCTGTTTCCAGGACTTCCTGATCATGTTTGTCCATCACTTGGCCACGATTGGACTCATCACATTCTCGTACATGAATAACATGGTGCGGGTTGGAACTCTGGTGCTGTGCCTCCACGATGCTTCAGATTTCCTCTTGGAGGTGAATTTCCTTTCAATCTTTGCATCCCTAATGCTGGTGTGATCTCAGGGGAGCAAGCTGACGTTCCCCTTCTTGATAAACTGCTTTAAATGTGCCATGAAATGTGTGCTGCTGCTCCTGCCTTGTCAGCTTTTCCTCCAAACTGCTTGGGTGCTGAGAGTAACAAAACCATGGAATGGTTTGGGTTGGAAGGAACCTTAAAGATCATCCAGTTCCACTAGCCCAGGTTGCTCCAAGTCCCATCCAGCCTGGCCTTGGACGTTTGCATGGATGGGGCAGCCACAGCTTCTCTGGGTAACCTGTGCCAGGGCCTCACCACCCTCTGACAGGGTGATTGTATCCTCTGACAGTTTGAAGCCATTCCCCCTTGTCCTGTCACTCCAAGCCCTTGTAAATAGTCTCTCTCATTGTTCTTGTAGGACCATATAAATAACAGTATAAAAAAAAAATAATGTAATAATCCCTCTTTGTTCCAAACTGTACAAATGTGATTGAGAGTGTTTTGCATCTCTCCAGCCTGGTAATTACAGGAGTGCACAAAGGGAATAATATTTGCATGTTTATTGTCTCTTGTAGGCTGCAAAACTGGCCAATTATGCCAAGTACCAACGTCTGTGTGATGCTTTCTTCATGCTCTTTGGGGTCGTGTTCATCGTGACCCGCCTGGGCATTTACCCTTTCTGGTAAGCACCTGGAGCTGGAAGGCCTTGGTTGTTCTCTCAGTCCTTTCAGCAGAGCCTTTGTTTTAACTTTTCCCAAGCATTCCAGCTGTCCCTTGAGGCAGCCTGAAGCAGCGCTGGCCCAAGTGCTGTTTGGGGCAGGAGGTTTGAGTAGGCACATGAAGAAATCTCTCCCCACTCAGCTGAGGGACTGGTGGAAGAGTCCAGAATCCCATTCACAGCTGCCCCTCCCCTGCTGCAGTGATGACAGACTCAGCCAGAATTGCTCTGAGAGGCTTGAAGGATTCTCTGCTTCTCTGAAGAAGTTCTAGAAATAATTACAAGTGAGGCACAGTCTCTTGAGGTCTTTTTTGTGTTTATTTGGCTTAGTCATCACTGCAGTTTCTGATTCTTAAGACACTTCTGTCCTGTCCTTGTGTCGTGACTGTTCAGAGCCTGAAATAGGTCTGAGGTTTCTTAGGAGGTAAAACCCTGGATAAATGGCTTAGAGAGAATCATCCCATAATGAGATTCCCTCTCACCTCAGTAGGTCAGACCTGGAGCAGTGCTTTGGTTAATGAGCTGTTGTCCGTTTATTGTGTGTGATGACAATTTGGTTAAACCATTTTACTGCCTGCATTTATTTCCTAGGCCATGGACACCTGGCATTCCCATTCTTTTTGGGTGCCTGGTAGGCAGCAACAATCCTTTCACTTTAGCATCAGGGTTGCAGTTAAAGCTCTTGCTTATTTTCCAGTAAATGCACCAAAGGACTCTGGATGAAGAAGAGCTTTAATTCCTATTTCTTCATAGGCTCCTTCCAGGGACAAAATAGAGAGTTGTTTTAGCAGCTGCTGTCTGTCGTGAGGGGATGCTCTTACCTCACACCAGTGCTCAGCATCCTGTAAATCTTTAATGTGTTTTTCCACTGGCTGTAATGTCACTCCTCAGCTTTGCAGAGGAATCTGGCAAGCTGCAGCAGCACTGCAGCCCCTGTGCTGTTTTACTGCACGTGTACTCCCTTCCCTAATTGGTAATGTAAAACATCAGCAGATCTCTGGAATCACATTTAATTCTTTCATAAACCTGCTATGAGTTAAATACTTCTGGAGCTGCCTTTTGGGGGATTTTGGTTCTTGTTTGAAAGGCTTATTTTGATTTTCTTGTGTTAAAAGCTGCGTGAAATTAATGTGGTTGTTAAAGATCTCTCCATACCTCTCTGCATCATAAAATCTGAAGTGTTTATTAAATTGCTGAAGGACTGGCAATAACTCCCAGCAACAAGAACAGCAAAACAGTAATGAAAGAAACACAAGGCTTGGGCCATAAAGCAGTTTTGAGTCTTTCAGCCTGGCTGGAGGAATCTATAAAACTGTGAGGGAAGAGAAGAGCACCCAGGGAGGGAGGGAGGGAGGCCCTCTAGGGACAAAATTCCTTCCTGATCCCAGAATCCTTGAGGTTGGACAAGCCCTCCAAGACCAGATTCCAGCCTGTGACCAATCCCCAAGGAGCAGTGAGTGCCACGTCCAGTTGTTCCTTGGGCACCTCCAGAGATGGGAACTCCAAACCTCCGTGGGCAGCACCTTCCAATGCCTCACCGCCCTTTCCATGAAGGAATTCCTGCTGATGTCCAACTTGAACCTTCCCTGGCACATCCCTCTTGTCCTGTTATTGCCTGGGAGCAGAGCCTGACACCCCCCAGCTGCCCCCTCCTGTCAGGGAGTTGTGCAGAGCCAGAAGGTCCCCCCTGAGCCTCCTTTTCCCCAGCTGTTCCAGCTGTGGACACTCTCCAGCCCCTCAATATCTCCTTGCTGTGAGGGCCCAGAACTGGACACAGCCTCACAGAGGGACAATCCCTGCCCAGCTCCTGTGCCCACCCTATTTTTGATACGATTTTTGATCTTTAAATCTGGGTGAAAGCTGCCCAAGCAGGAAGGTGTTAACGGTTGTTTTGGTGACCAGAGCAGCCTGACATCACTTCCTGTGAAGTTGTTATAAATAAATGCTTGTGCTTTGGAGAAGAAAATTGGCAGCAGATCCGTGTGTGTAACCAAATTGCAGCACATTCACATGTTCTGTTTTGTTGTTCAGTTCAAATGCTCCTAATGAGCTTTACTCAGTCTCCTGACTCTGGCAGGAGCAGAGCAGCAGATGCTCAGTGAGACACAAACTGTTGTGCATCTGGCCTGGCACCTCCAGTCAGAGCTGAGCACAGCTGATCTCAAACGTGTTTCTGGATCTCTTTCAGGATTTTGAACACAACCCTGTTTGAAAGCTGGGAGCTGATCGGTCCCTACCCTTCCTGGTGGCTGTTCAACGGGCTCCTGGTGACCTTGCAGGTCCTGCATGTCATCTGGTCTTACCTCATCATCCGCACGGCCTCCAAGGCCCTGGTGAGGGGCAAGGTAAGGCTGAGGGAGCCTTCTGGCTCCTCTTTCCTACAAGCCCTGTTAAAGAATCATGAGAAATTGGGCTTTTCAATGAGGGCTGGTGTTGGTTCTTAAGGGATTTGTGTCAAGAGTTCACAAAACCAGTGTTTTTTTACCTTGATTGCTCTGCACTTGTGAGTTCCCAGGTGTGTTCAAAGGCAGGGAGTCTCTCCTGGGCATGCAGGGGAATAACTCCATTTTCCAGTACATTCAAATGTCCTGAAATGGCAATTATGACACTCTTGTTGTGCACTCTGGAGTTTAAGGTGGTAGCAGGCTCTCTTTTGGACAACAGGATGAACACACAGGATGTTTCCCAACTTCAGCTGGTCCTTAGGATGTGCTGGGAATTGTGCTTCTTCACTGGTTCCTGTCTGCCAGTGCACTGAGCTCGTTAACGGTTGTTTTGGTGACCAGAGCAGCCTGACATCACTTCCTGTGAAGTTGTTATAAATAAATGCTTGTGCTTTGGAGAAGAAAATTGGCAGCAGATCCATGTGTGTAACCAAATTGCAGCACATTCACATGTTCTGTTTTGTTGCTCAGTTCAAATGCTCCTAATGAGCTTTACTCAGTCTCCTGACTCTGGCAGGAGCAGAGCAGCAGATGCTCAGTGAGACACAAACTGTTGTGCATCTGGCCTGGCACCTCCAGTCAGAGCTGAGCACAGCTGATCTCAAACGTGTTTCTGGATCTCTTTCAGGATTTTGAACACAACCCTGTTTGAAAGCTGGGAGCTGATCGGTCCCTACCCTTCCTGGTGGCTGTTCAACGGGCTCCTGGTGACCTTGCAGGTCCTGCATGTCATCTGGGCTTACCTCATCATCCGCACGGCCTCCAAGGCCCTGGTGAGGGGCAAGGTAAGGCTGAGGGAGCCTTCTGGCTCCTCTTTCCTACAAGCCCTGTTAAAGAATCATGAGAAATTGGGCTTTTCAATGAGGGCTGGTGTTGGTTCTTAAGGGATTTGTGTCAAGAGTTCACAAAACCAGTGGTTTTTTTACCTTGATTGCTCTGCACTTGTGAGTTCCCAGGTGTGTTCAAAGGCAGGGAGTCTCTCCTGGGCATGCAGGGGAATAACTCCATTTTCCAGTACATTCAAATGTCCTGAAATGGCAATTATGACACTCTTGTTGTGCACTCTGGAGTTTAAGGTGGTAGCAGGCTCTCTTTTGGACAACAGGATGAACACACAGGATGTTTCCCAACTTCAGCTGGTCCTTGGGATGTGCTGGGGATTGTGCTTCTTCACTGGCTCCTGTCTGCCAGTGCACTGAGCTGCAGCACTCAGGGAAAGGGTTCCCAGGGATGCAGTGGGGTTTGCTGGTTGTGAAAGATCACAGACTGGCCTGAGTTGGAAGGGACCTTAAAGATCATCCAGGTTGGACAGGGCTTGGAGCAACCTGTGATAGTGGAAGGTGTCCCTGCCCATGGCAGGGGGTGTAACAAGGTGGGCTTTAAGGTCCTTCCCACCCAATCCATTCCATGATTCTATGAAACCAGCAAAAAAGCTGATTTAGTAGCACAAATGCTTTTTCCTATCAGATATTGATATTCTGATCTGGGTTTCTCTGACGGCTCTGCATTATTTTGTGTTTGACTTTAGCTGCCCCTACACATGGAATGTGGCCTTGAAAAATATAAATATTCTGGTTGACTCTGGGGGCAAGCAGGTTTCAGGGTACGAGCTCTTCATCTGTTCCCCACAGCTGCTACTACAAATGCCTGATTTTCATTCTCTGCAGCTGTTTCTATATCCTGAGTTCTACACCTTTTCCCTTTCCTTGGTTCTCTCCTGTCCAGGTGACCTAGCCAGAGAAAGGACTCTAAGCTCTGTCTTCTTCATTCTTTTCTCCTTTTCTCTGTGCCAGATTGGAGCTGGACAGTTTCACCCTGTGCATGTAAGTGTGACCTGTGTTTCTGTTTGTTCACTGAAACACGTCTGTGTTGAGGCCCCAAGACAAAAGCAGAGCCCTGGTGCCTTCTCCTTCTCTCCCTGGTCCTGACAGAGTGCTAAAATACTGTTTTTTCCAAAGGTCAGAGCAGTGTCCTGGGGTCTGTTCTCACCTGCTGTCACCTGCCTGCACAACCTTCACTTTGTGCTTTTACACACCCACACACCAATTTCTGTCTTTGCTCCTCATCAGCACCACACTGAGGGGGAGAGGGCAGGAGGAATTTACTCCTTTTTGTGAAAAGGAGTGAAACAGTCACTTCTCCCCCAAGAACAGAAAAAATGTCCAGGGATTTCTGCTTCCTTCCAGTGACCCTTTGAACTTCCAATATAGCAGGAGATTGGGGAAAGATAGCAAAAATTCTGGCAACAGGCAGAAGCCAGGACATCCAAAAAGCTCCTGGAGATCATTAACTTTACCTGGCTTCCAGCCAGATCTTCCCTGGAGTTCAATCACTTCCTGCTGCTGCAGAGCCCTAACCCTGACTCCAGGAGAGCAGAGTGAAATCCTGGAATCCTTGGGAAGCTGCAGGCCAGAGTGCTGGCACACGGAGTTACTGGGGCTGCAGAGGGAGGGGAGTGAGGAGCTGCCTTGGGCAGAGCAGGGGCTGCTCTCCAAGCCCAGCTCGTGCTGGGGAGGTTTGGCCCTGGCACCTGCCAGCACCCAAGGTGTGTGTTTGCAGTTGGGGCTGGGGTTTATGGGCTCTTCCCCTCCCCTCCTGGCTCTGCAGGGCTGCCCTGCTGTGGCACTTGGAGCAGCTGGCACCACGCTCCTGCTGGGAAGGTTCAAAATCCCATGTGCAAGTCAAAGGGAGCTGGATTTGCAGCAGGCTCTGACTAAGGCATGCTCTGTAAGCAGATCTGGATCCCTGGGCTGAGGCTGTTCCTGTCCTGAGTGGCTGTTTGCTGGATCAGACCCTGCCTTTGTTCTCCATCCCCTGTCCAAGCAGGCTCCTGCTCCTAAATAGGATCTCCCAGATGAAGCACAGGCTGTGGAAACGGAGGTGCTTTGTTGGAACAGTGATGTGATAAATAAAGCTGGCTAATTTTTAAAATAGCAAAGCTGCTCCCTGTAGGACAAAATGTTCTCTCTCAAACTGACACGTTGCTGGACCCACTTGTGATTGTGGCATGAGAAATTTTTGATTCAAAACAAATGCTTTAGAAAAATGGCCTTTAACTGATCTAGAGAGGAGCCCTTGGAAGACAAGAACAGCGCCAGGTCTGTAATATCATCTGATCTGGTGAGGACAAGGGTGAAGTGTTTCACAGATACACAGGATATTTGGAAAATGGAGCTCATCTTTCCAAATTGTCTTTTTCAGTGTCTGTGTCTTGTTCCTAATGTGATGACAGGCTCCTTCTTGGGAGCTTGAACTGAGCCAGGCTCAATGCAGGAGGCAGATGTGAGTGAAGGTGGTTCATCACAGGGACACAACCTTCTAACTGCTGGTTTCTGTCAATTTTTCAACTCCCCTTTTCCTCTCCCACTCCCCAATTCCATTGGCAATGTTTAGGTATCCAAGGATGACCGCAGTGACGTGGAGAGCAGCTCTGAGGAGGAGGATGTGACTTCCAACAGCACAAAAGGAATTTTCAGCACTTCCAGTAACGGTTCCAACCGCCTGAACGGCCACGTGGCCGGGGGCCAGTGGACAGGAGAGGAGTAAGGCCCTGGGCTGGCCTTGAGCAAACACGAACTTCTCTTTCAATATCTAGTTGTGTTGAGCTCCACATTCCCAAGTGATCTTTAATCAAAAACCCCTTCCCCAGAAACCTCCAGCAGACCCGAAACGGGCACAACCCTGACCAGTCAGAGGCTTTGCATGGCACAAGGGATGAAGCCAACGACCGGGGCAAAAACAAAGCTGCAGATTTCACTTCAAGCCATTTTGTACTTCAGAAGTACAAGAAAACACCCCTGAGTCCTGTTGATATTTGCAGAGGTGTCTTTGTTTGTGACAATCTGGCTTTTACTGGGATCAGCTCGAGGCAGAGCAGGTTTGGACTGCAGGGTTCGGTGCCACTCGGCGACGGTTCACTCCTGGCAGGTGCAGCAGCTCTTGATGCACTCCAGAAGCCACTTCAGAGCACAGAGAACGCAGGTTCCGTGTCCCAGCTGCCCTGGGTGAGGCAGAGACTCTGCTCCCAGCTGAGCTTTGACCTGTGCTAACCCAGAACCACTGCTCTGCCTCGCCCCAGGGTGCTGGGGAGGTCCCAGCTGCTCATCTCTGCTGTCACCAGGGACCAGGCCAGCGTCTGCTGCCTCTTTTGGTGCTGCAAACCCCTCTGAAGTCTTGACCAAAGCCTTCTGCAAGGGGGTGGGGGGGTGGTTTATTGCCCCTGAGACAACCAGCATAATCCAGGCGTTTTAAATTGTTTTCTTCCTGTTGCAAATTGTGGGTTTGAAGACTTCTCTAGACCTACTGGATTCAGTTGGCTAAGCTGGGATTGGAGGGAGGATCAGAACTGGTGGGCTGGGTTTAACTCTCCAAAAAATGAGATGTTTTGGTCCTGTACTCTGAGACAAGTGATTGTTGCTGCTCTGATGTTAGAGCTGTGGAGGAACCCAGGGCTGGAAGAGCAGCCACACTGTGGGCTTTGCTTCTCTTTTTTTACTCAATGGTACTTGGGGGCAATGGAACGGTCAATCAGGAGCAGAATTTTGGAAACTTCTCAAGTTGTTACCATTTTATACTGTTGTTTACTCTTATCTCCAATTAAAAGTTGCTTCAGAAACCTGGGGTGATGTGTTTCATCTTGAGGAAATAGAACAGAGGACAGTGTGTGTCCTTTGGCTGTCTCTGAGCACCTGGGCTGCTTCCAGGACAGGAGAAACAGCTTTTTGGAATAACAGAAGTCATGGACTCGTGGAAGGCATCCCTGCCCATGGAAGGGGGTTGGAACAGAGTGACTTTTAACCCCAGACCATTTTAAGATTTGGGAGACACCACACACCACCACACCAGCCACTTTGACACGGGTTTTATTGCACTCCATCTGCCTCCTCCAGCCCAGGGGGGACCAGGAAGGTGGGGCTGGTCCAGCCCGGTCCCAGCTCCAGGGGCCGGTCCCAGGGCCAGGGGCTGGTCCCAGGGCCAGTCCCAGCTCCCAGGGCCAGTCCCAGCTCCAGGGGCCAGTCCCAGGGCCGGTCCCAGCTCCCAGAGTCAGTCCCAGCTCCTGGGGCTGGTCCCAGGGCTGGTCCCAGCTCCCGGGGCCGGTCCCAGGGCCAGTCCCAGCTCCCGGGGCCGGTCCCAGCTCCCAGGGCCGGTCCCAGCTCCCGGGGCCGGTCCCAGGGCCAGTCCCAGCTCCCGGGGCCGGTCCCAGCACGGGCTCAGCTCTCAGGCCCCGGCGCGTTCTCCCGCTGGCGGCGGTGCTGGAGCATCCTCTGCACACGGACACTGCACAGGTAGCCGGCGTACACCGTCAGCAGCATCATGGAGCCCGAGAAGGCCTTGTAGCCAAAGTCTGCCAGCTGCTTTTTGGACACCATGGCTGCACCTGCCAGACAGACACAGAATCCCAGCATAGTCAGGGGTGGAAGGGACCTCTGGAGGTATCCAGTCCAACCCCTGTGTCCAGGCAGGGTCACCCAGAGCAGGTGACACTGGAGGATGTCCAGGTGTCTCCAGAAAGGAAGACTCCTGTGACTCCATGGGCAGCTGTTCCAGTGCTCTGCACCCCTCCATGGAAAGTTCTGCCTCATGTTGAGTGAAACTCCTTGTGGTTTAGTTTATGGCTGTTGCTCCTCATCCTGTTTCTGGGCATCACCAAAAGCAGTCTGCCATCACCCTCTGACCCCTTGGAGATATTTATATTTATTAATAAGATCCCATCTCAGTCTTCTCTCCAGACTAACCAGGCCCAGCTCCCACAGTCTCAGAGAGATGCTCCAGATCCCTCAACATCCTTGTGGCGTGCACTGGACCATCTCCAGATGGTCCACTGGACCATCTCCTTGTCTGTGCTGACGTGAGGAGCCCAGACCTGGACAGGTCACTGTGGCCAAGGGACAGAATCCCCTCCTGACCTGCTGGCACGCTCTTTCCCGTGCATTCCAGGATCCCAGTGGTACGTGGGGCTATTCCTCTGCAGGTGCAGGATCCTACATTTGCTCTTGTTGAGCTTCGTTAGGTTATTCTCATAAATCATTAGGTTTCTCTTTGCCCAGTTCCCCAGCCGATGGGGCCCTGCTGGACGGCAGCACAGCCTTCGGGTGGATCAGCCAGTGCCTGCATTTCGTGTCATCACCAGACCCGCTCAGGACGCTTCCATCCTTTCATGCAGGTCGGTCACGGACACGGCGAACGAGACCGGACCCAGCAGCGGTCCCTGGTGAACTCACTGCCCACCGGCCCGCAAGAAGGCGGCGGGGAGCGGGGCCGGCAGCGCGGATTCGCGCGTCCCGTCCATCGTCCCATCCCATGCCGTCCCTATCCCCTCCCCACTCCCATCCCGTCCCGTCCCATCCCATCCCATCCCATCCCATCCCGGTCCGCTCCGCTCCGCTCCGGTCTCTCCGGACTCACCGCTCCCGTCCCGCTCCGCTCCGCGTCACGTGGCGCTGGGCAGTCACGTGCCTCCCGTCGTCACGTGTGTGCCGCGGTCACGTGTGGCCGCCGGCGAGCGCGGGAAGCCCGCGCGGTGCCCGCAGCGCCCCCTGGCGGCTCCCGGCCGCGGTCTCCCCTCAGGGCCGCTGCCGCGGCCCGCACGGGCCTCCCTGCACGACGGAGCCCGCGGGTCTCCCTCTCTGAGGTGCGGCGCCGGCAGCCCACAAAGGGCAGATGGATAGGGCCCAGGCTCTCCGGGCCGTGCTGCAGCCCTGAGGCTCGGCGGCGCGGTGCCATCCCGGCGGTCACGGTGGATTCACGGCTCTGGTGCCGTCCTGAGGGCCCCAGTGCCCCCCCTCCCCCGAGGGTCCCAGTAGTTTATTGAGGGTCCCAGTGGCATTCCAAGTGCCCCAGTGCCATTCCCAGGGCCCTGGTGCCTGCCCAGGGTCCCCTGTGCCCCCAGCCCAGTCTCCTTCCCAACAGGCCACGTTCCCCAGGTCCCCTCCTGTCCCCCCTGTGGCAGCTGCTCCCCTCCCGGAGCTCCTTTCCAGCCTTTGAACTCTGCTGTCCCTGCCCTGCTCTGCCCGGGGCTCCCTCGAGCTCCAAAGCTGCCAGGGTCACTCTTTTTTCCCCTTCTTCATCCTCCTTTCCCCCAGCAGCAGCTCCCAGGGCACTGGGATGTGCTGAGCCTGCAGAACATAATTCCAAATGGCAAAGGGAAGACTTTTTATAGCTCGGGACATCCAGCTCCAGTGTGGTGTGTTTAAAAGAGAGAGATTGTTGGAAACCTGGGACCCTCAGCAAGGGTCTGCAGCGATTCGGGCACTTCCAGGGTCAAAGAAACATGGACAAGGGGGATGCACAAAGCATTTCCATCCCAGCTAAACACAAATCCCTGCTGGATTCTGCTGCAGCTCCAGGCAGGTGCTGACAGGAGCTTGTGTGAGGGAGCAGAGCCCAGGGACCCTCTCTCCTGCATGAGCTTCGTATCCAAACACTTGGATTCCTTGAAGCCCTTGAAGACAAAGAGAACTAGAAGTCGTGCCAGCCCTGCAGGAACACGCTGGACTTCCTTTATCCTTCCTCCAAGCTCAATAAAGCTCCTCGGCAGAGGAAGCCGTGTTGGCTCCCCCCACACGACAGTTCTGCTGAATTTAAAGGTCGCGGAGTGCCTGCTGAGAAAACGTGGCTAATAAAAGGCACAGAAACAAGTGCAGTGCCAACAGATTAAATTCCCCTTGTAAGACACCGAGCAGAGGGTTCAGAGCCCTGGAAAGGTCACTCAGTACGGGGCTCCTTTAAAGACACACAGGGACAAAGTGAGTCTGGGAAAAGCAGCTGGGAAGAGATGAATAAAATCCCACAGCGTGTCCTGGGAAGCCCCAAACGTCAGAGGAGGGGAGGCCTGGGGTGTGTGGGGCACAGTGTGGTCCTGGCCTGGCTCCTGCTGGCCCCAGGTGAGGACTCTGGACCCGGCTCAATGCTGCAATCCCAACCCGCCATAGTCCTACGGCCAAATTTTAATCCTGGAACCGTTGCTGAGACAAAGCAAGTGGGACACTGTGTGACACTGGGGTTGAACAGGGACCTACAGGGACGTTCTTGCTGTTTCTGGGACAGCACGGGAGGGTGCAGGGCCAGGAGGGAACGGGCAGTGCCCTGTTCTGAGCACTCAGCAAGTCCAGCAGGCACCAACCCAGCGACAGTGATGCACTGGAGCCACAGAACGAGGAGAGCATCTCCTGCCTCCTCTCCATGTTTATTGTTATTTTAAAGGAACACTGCTAGTCAGAGAGCCCTTGGCTCTGGGACTTGAATGGGGGAGCATCCCAAGCCTTGCAGCATTCCAGCCTTCCAGCCCAGGTAGGATCAGTGACCAGTGGACACTCTGGCCTGAGCAAACACTACCAGCTTCAGAGGAGCAGAGGGACATGTGGCAGCTGTCTGGACAAGGGGCAAATTTCACAGGCTCAGTGTGAGGCCCAAGACCTCTGTCCTGTCCTGGGATGTTGGACATGTCCATGTACCTGTTGTGGATCATATGCCTATTCCTGCCCCTGTGCCAGAGGGCAGCTTGCAGCATCCCCACATGAGGAAAGTGTGAGACCTCCTTCCTCAGCTCCTGGACAGCCACACATGGAAGCACAGAGCAGTCTAAAGCACAAGCTGAAGCAAGCCAGAGGAAGGCAAAGTGTGGCTGTGGAGGAATTACTGAACATCAACGTGACTCAGGTGCCTTGAGCTGACCCACCTGCCTGATGTGAGGGTATAAGGCAGGGGTCACACCAGCTGCTCACACAGACTCAGGGGCAGTTGGTCCCTGGCAGTGCCAAGCCCCAGAGGTCAAACTGAGACAAGGGAGATAAGTCAGCGGGCATGGAATTAGCACATTTTGTCACAAACCTGTGACAACAGGGGAGCTCCCCAGGGCTGGGGCCAAGTCTGATGGAGAGAGCAAAAGCTCTAAATAAACAAGCTCCAGAGTGTCCCTGGGTGAGCAGGAGCAGCTGGGGGAAAGCAGCACATGGCCGGGTGGCAAGGAATGCCATTGTCTGTGCTGTGCTGGTGCTGCTTACAAGATCCTCGGTGCCTTTGGAAGTCCTGAGAGCTCCACTCACCAGGTGGAGCCTGGCAGGGGACTGTGCCCTCTCCACCAGACAGGGAATGCAAAAGCAGCAGCAGGTAGGGAAGAGCTGGTGTCACTCAGAGTGGCCCATGGGGCTAAGAGGGAGGACTTGGGACACTGTTTTCCCTGCCAGGCAGTGCCCAGCCCTTATCTATCATGATGGCCTGGCAGAGTCCTTCCCAGAGCTGAATCCACTGTGAGGAAGTGGAAGGAGGAAGATGCTCAGCCCTGCTCAGGACAAACCTTAGCAGCAGCAATTAAACGAGCTCTTCAAAGAGAGGAAGAGGTCAGCAGGTACCTCTGTGCCAGGCTCAGTGTCCAGGGCAGTGTCTGGGGCTGGGGAAGGGAACCTCTGCTCTTCCAGCAGTCAGCAAAGGCTCCCAGGAGACCCAGACTCTTCCTGAGGCTGTGGCAGCAGATCAGGTCAGTGTGGGCAGGAGGTCTCAGCACATCTCAGCGGGACCTGTGCTCTGCAGGCAGAGCCCCTTACATGTGCTCAGGGTGGTTCTGGAGACACGAAATGAAGTCAGTGACAGGTTTGCCCTCGTAGCAGACCCGAAACACAGCAGTGAAGAGGGGGAACCTGTGGGCAGACAAAGAAAGTCACCACAGATGGCCGAGTCAGAGCACCTCGACTTCTGTCACGGCATAGAGGAGCAGGTGGGCCAATGGCACTGTGCCCCATCCAACAGGCCACTCCTGCCCAGCTGCTGGGGGCTTTCCCCTCCTGCTGCTCCTGAAAAGCCCCACGCCAACGAAGCACAGAGATTCCAGCACTCACTTCTCCACTGCATTCTTGCTCTTGAGGATTCGATGCAGCTCAGCAGATGTCTGGGGACCCTGCAGCTTCTGCCCATTCAGCATCTCCTTCTCCAGCTGCTCAATGGACTGAAAAAACACAGCAGTAAGGAGCTGGACCTGCAGCTCTGCTGCTGCACCACGTTCCTGCCCTGGAGCTGGGCTGCAGCACTAGCCAAGCACAGACAGATCCCACAGTGCTAAGGGGGATCACCTCCCTGCCTTCTCACCAGGTTGATGCAGGAATCATAGAATCACAGAATATCCTGAGTTGGAAGGGACTCACAAGGACCATCCAGTTGAACTCCTGGCCCCCCACAGACACCCCAACAATCCCACCCTGTGCCTGACAGCATTATCCAAACACCCCTTGAGCTCTGGCAACCTTGGGGAACCTGTTCAGTGCCCGACCACCTTCTGGGTGAAGAACCTTTCCCAGCTATCCCACCCAAACCTCCCCTGACCCAGCTTTATCCACACACGTCTCAGTGTCGGCCGCTTCCAGCTCTGCTCACCTTGCCAGTCTTGGCAAAAGCCTCGGCGACCTTGCGGTTGCGGCCCCCATAGCAGGTGGTGATGAGGTCAGCCACGCCACAGCTCTCCAGGAAGGTGGAGGAGGTGACAGGGCCCTTGCAGAAGAGTTTGGCAAAGCCAATCATCTCCATCAGGCCCAGGCGGATCACGGCAGCCTTTGTGTTGTCGCCGTAGCCAAGCCCATCACAGAAACCAGCTCCTACAGCCACCACGTTCTGGAAAACAGTGGCAATGTGGAGGGGTCTCTTCCCAACAGAGCTTGGGGCTTGGCTGCATCTGTGAGCAGCCTGTGTGATCCCAAGCACTGGCTGCTGTCTGTGGCAGTGCCCACCAGCCCTCCTCCCCTGAGCTCCCTGCAGAGCCCCGGGCTCTGCTCACCTTGAGAGCCCCACAGATTTCTACAGTGTCAGCTTCCTGCACCACCGACACACGGAAGTTGGGGGTCTGCATCAGGTCCTTCAGCATCTGCCCGTGCTTCATGTTCTTGCAGCCTGAGGAGACAAAGGGACGAGGAAGAAGATGATGGGGAAACCCATGAGGTAGGTCCATGCTCTCCTGAAGGCCATCCAGTGAGAGGAACCTATTGCCCAACCAATGTTGCAAAACAGTTGCAGGTCCACACAGAGTCAGGCACACACTGCCTGACAGATAAGCAATGTTCAACTTTGACATTCCCAGAAGACAGGGGACAATCCATGCTCTGTGTCACGCAATTGAGAAATGACTTTCTGAATGCTCAATAGGTTAAAGACATCTTCAAAGGTTGCAAATTTGGGGTTGCAGCTTTCTGTTGTGGTTGTCCCTGCAGGGTCCTGTGTGCTCACAGGGGTTGTGGGCTCTGCTCCACCTCCCCAGCCTCCTGCCCAGTGTGTTTGCTGTTGTTTCATAAAACACACACTTTGAATGCCACAACTTCTGACCCAGCAAATGGTTCTGTTTGTTTTGGCTCTGTGCACAGTCCCCAACAGTGTGGAGGGTGTTGGAACTGTCACTACATGAACTTCCAAGCAGTCCTGGCTGGCAATAACATGAGATCCAGGTGGGCATCCTGTGATGCCCAAGGAAATCAAGGATGAAAATTATTCCTAAGGGGCCTCTTGTTGCCCACCCCTTTAATTTGTGCCAGGCAGCTGCCTGATGCTGGCTCCATCCTGGCAGGAACCTTTAGCTGCATAACTCCATTGTTAATGAAGTGAGTGATCCCATCACAAACCCTGGGAATGAGCTCAGCCAGCTCCTATGGAGTCTCCTGTCTTCCCAGGGAACAGGGCCAGTTCACCCAAGGCAGCAGGAGTTTGAGCTGCACCATACTCCGCCCCTTGCCTCTTCCTGCTAATCACAAATGAAAGCTGCTAACGAGGAGGGCTCTTGGCTCCTTACCGATGGTGGTTTCACAGAACTTCTCTTCTGCCACTTCACTGGCAATATTGGCCCCCATGAGCACGTTCATTTCTATTCCCAGTTTCTCATGGATGATGTCTGAGATCAGCCTCAGCCCATCTGGTCCTTCATCCACACCCTGGGGGACAGCCAGGGACAGAGACCACAGCATCAATTACACTGGAATAGATCTCTGAGGACATTGAGTCCAACCTTTGACTGAACACTGCCTTGCCAACCAGACAATGAGCAGCTGCCCCTCCTGGACACCTGCCCTGCACCCCAATCCTGCCATTCCCTGTGCTGCAGTGCTCTGACTGATCCTGACATGCAGAGCTGTGCCCTGCTCCTCTCAGCACCTGAGATCCCCCATATGCCCTCACTCTTCTCCACCAACACCTCCAAATCTCCACAAAGACTCTACCCTCACTTCCCTTCTTCCCCCCACTGCCTGCTTCTGTTCCAAAATCCCTGGACTCCCTTAGCAGCCACTCCAAGCTGGGCTGCTTTCAGCTCCCCTGCCTTGGCCCCGCACCCTGGTGAGCCCTGCTCCTGCTCACACCTTGATGAGTGACATCCCAATGGCCTCTTTCTTCACGTGGCCCTTGAGCTGGTCACAGACTTTGCCGATGAACTGGTGGGGCACCACGAACAGGAGGACATCAGCCCCTGCACAGGCTTTGAGCAGGTCTGGCTCTGCCACCTGAATAGAGTGTGAATGGCGTTAGGGACTGGGAAGATGGATGGCAAGGAAGGGCCCAAAGTCACCATGCCCAGGTCCCTGCCAGCAGAGGGGCTGGTGGGATGATGCCAGAGCAGAGGGGGATGATGCCAGCTCAGAGGCAGCCACATGGCCTCCAGCCCAGCCTGTGGGATGCCAGAGCAGTGTCAAAGGTGGGCAGTGAGAGCAGCCAGGGCTGCAGCTCATCCAAGCACAGATGAAGGTCAGTGGGAGGGCATAACTGGGCCCCGCACAGCCCGGTGCATCCCCTGCCTTCACACCCCCAGAGCTGCTGGCCTCTCTCCAAAGCCCAAACATCAGCTCTGCCCCTCGGAGAGACTGCTGGCAGCCCACACTCACCACGTTGGGGGGCAGCTTGTGCCCCGGCAGGTACTTGACATTCTCGTGCTCCGTGTTGATGATGTCCGTGAGCCGCCGGCCGCCCACCTCCTCCTCCAGCACCCACATGTTCACCTGGTTCTCGAAGCTGCTCAGCCGAGCTGTGTTGCTGCCGGCGATCTTGGCGATGGCCGAGCCCCTGCGAGGGCAGAGGGAGGCCGTGGTTGTGGGCACTGGAGAGCCCAGGGCACCACAGGTCACTCTGTGACCTGCAGGAATGCGGACGGCTGGCACCGGCTGCCGGGGGTGCCGAGGGGGGACAGGGGAGGACAGGGACCGCGCTGTGCTCGCCGAGGGGAGCCGGGTGCCAGGCGCTCACCAGTTGCCAGAGCCCACGATGCAAACCTTCTTGCCACCCATGGTGCCGGGAGCGGGGCACTGCGGGCTTGGAAGCCGCCTCTGCTATTTCAAGGCTGCCCGAAGCAGGGGCGGCCCCGGCCCGCCCCCGGCCCCGCCTCGCCCCCGGGGCACCGGGCACCCCCTCCGTGCGTGGCAGGTGCAAAGCGCTGCCCTGGAGCAGCTCAGATCCCCCAGAACCAGGAGTCATGGAATCAGGGAATCGTATCATACCCTGAGCTGGAAGGGACCCTCAAAGATTGGTGAGTCCAAGCCCTGAACAGGACACCCCAACAATCCCACCCTGTGCCTGACAGCGTTGTCCAAACGCCCCTTGAGCTCTGGCAGGGTCAGGGCTGTGACCATCGCCTGGGGAGCCTGTTCAGTGCCTGAGCACTCTGGGAGAAAATACCCTTTTCCTAATATCCATCCCAACCCCCCTGACAGCTCCAGCCATTCCCCGGGGTCCTGACACTGTCCCAGAGAGCAGGGATCAGAGCTGCCCCTCTGCTGCCCCTCGTGAGGAAGCTGCAGAGACCTAGGCAGAGCACTTGCCAAGCTGACTCGTCACTAATGAGCCTTTCTGCATAAAAGCTTTTCAATATGTCCCCCTCTTGCTAAAAAGTGCCATTTCCCCCTAACGAAGGAGCAGGAACCACCTGGTGTAGCCCCAGGACTCAGCTCCTGTCCCCACCACAGCCAGCAGCACTTTCCCCTTCACACAGAGGATGCTTCCCTTGCCCCAGGGGCTCCCAGGTCTGCAGCAAAGCAGTTAGGTTCTATAAACAAGCAGGGTGAAGAGAATAAATCCCCTTCTGCATAATTTTAAACCCTTGCATGTAAACTGTATTTCAATTTCCCTCAAATTCTGCCCTGCTCCTTTGGGATGTCCAACAGGTTGCCACAATCCAGCCAAGTGGACACGAGGCAATTCAGGATTTATTAGCACTGGCCACTGGGCTTCCAGTTTTGCTCAAGTTACTTTGTTTACCACAAAAGCACTTTGCAAAGGCTTAGCAGAGTCTGCAAGCTGGGAGATCCCTCCAAGAAGGGCTCGCTATAAAAGGCCAAAATATGAAGAACATTTTCTCTCCAGTCACTTAACCCTGCTGGCTTTGAAAAGAAAGCAGATAATCGTGTCCCTTCCCTGGGAGTCACCAGGCTCATCCCCCATGGCAGCTGGGAGAGTGCAAGCTGTCAGCATGGAAGGAGGAGGACAGCTTCCTTCACAGGAGTCTTTTATTAAAACTGGGTGACGTCTACAAGGATACAGTACAAAAAAAAAATTTGGTCCATGGAAAAAACCGTAATACTCAGTTAAGAAAAGCAGTTACTCTGCAACAGCTACGTTTGCTATGTAGGACTCAGCATCCCTCCTGTGGGAGTACCCTGAGGAGTCAGGGGCTGCTTCTCCAGCACCAAGACCTTCACCCCAGTACCACGGAGGAGCATTTCAGAAGGGCAAAGGAGAGGGGAAGTCGAGAGTCTATTACTCACAGACATGTAGTAACACAGACACAAGCAGTAGTAGGGCCACCCAGGTGCTCCAACTCACAGCATCCTCCCCAGCCACACTGAACTGGGTGAGTGCTCATCAGTAACATGATCCTGCAGCTATTCCAAGAGTCAGACCAACTTTTGAGTCCATTTGCATTATAGTCCCGAGCACAAACACTGGGATTGGAGTGAAAAGGAGCTATTTCATTCTCCTAAGTCTGACCACCAGTACCTCATTCCAGGAGGAGGCATTGGGGCTGCTACTCCTCACAGTGGAGAAAATCTATTTGTACATTCCTGAACCATGCTGGGCCCTATGGCAGCCCCACAGCCTAAAACTTGACTAAAAACCACAGGAGCTTCAGCATGGAAACACCTGCTAACTCACATATGCTTGGAAAAATGTCCATTTCCAAGGACTGTGCTGTCCTTGGACCCTTGGACCCACACAAAGGAGCCTCTGCTCCCCACAGCAAGTGACACAGGACAACTGTCCTGAAGGAATGAGCCTACAACACTGTCCCTGCAGAATTCCAGGCAGCTGCTTCACCTCCTCTCCCTGCTCCAGGGAACACAAACAGCCTCGTGGTTTGCTGGAACCCATTTGTAGGTGTCTGAAGTGCTGCATCACTCCAACGCTTCCACATCCCTGCAGGAAGCCAAGGCCTTGTCTCCCTGTGATCCCAGCCTGTGACAGTCTGTCATGGAACACGAAGGGAATGAGGCAGGGGAGAAGGGAGAAGGGAAGAAGCAATTCTCTATACAGTTCAGTATCTTCCTCAAGGAGGAGAGTGACCTATGAGGCAGCCCAGTGCAGCAGCACCCTCTGAGGAGGGGGTGAGGGCAGGGAGGTATGTTAGCTCATGGCATCCTGCCCACGACAGCGCCTGGCACAGGCTGTAAAACGTGGCAGGGAAGAGCCCAGCCACACCTTAAAGCAGAGCCAGGCTTCAGAGCCAGCTCTGAGTGCCCAGCCAGATGCCGGCTGGGGAGGAATGGGCTGAGAGAAGGCTCTGAGTCACTCTGGCTACCGGGGACACTACGGGCAGTGCAGAGTCACGGGGACGCTCGTGGAAGCCTTGGGACTGACAAGGCAACAGTCAGGAAGAAAACCAGGTAGAAATGTGTGCTCATTGGAGCCTGTCTGTTTGCCCCAGGTGTCCTGGACTTGCCCCTGCAGGGACAATGCCAGGATGAATAACGTGGGCCTCGCTGCCAGAGTGGGATTCGGTGAGCTGGAACAGTGAGTTCTGCAGCTCTGTCTCCACAAACAGCTGTGATGCTTCTGCCTGGGGAGGAGCAGAGCAGCCTATGTGTTCCGGATCCCCAGGGCCTGCTCCAGTTCCTGCCGTCTCTGCTGCACCTGCAAGAGGAGCCGAGTTGCAGCATTAACACCCTCGGGTGGTGCAGCACCAGAGCACCCAGTCAACACAGGAGCCAGCTGGAAAAGGCGAGCTCAAACTGGGACCAAGATGCAACCACCACCTTCCCCCAGCATTGTGTGCCCCAAGGAGTGCCAGGCACGGAGAGGGACCCCTGCCTGGGGACACTCACCTTGGAGTAGAAGTATCGGCACACGGCTTCCTGCGCCCACGGCTGGAAGTAGAACTCGGCTCTGCGCTCCTCCTCGGGATTCCCAACGACATCAGTCATTGTCTGGGAGCACAAAGGCACAACAGCTCAGCGAGTGCAAAAGCTCTGGCTGTGCTGAGCAAACCCACCCCCTTCCCTTTCCTCACAGACATCTCAGTGCACTCAGGTCAGCTTCTTACGCTTGACTCAAATCCCAGCCTCGCTTTCCAAGGAGGAAATTGCCTCCTTCTCTCTGTGGGAGCTCATTCTAATGAGGGAAGCGTGTGAACTGGACCACCTTCTACACAAGACAAAGCTTCTACCTTCAAATCCCGGCACTGGGACTGGAGCCAGTCGTTGATGAAGCCCTGAGGATCTCGGGCAAAGCTCAGCATGAACTCGCGCTGTGTCTTCAGCTGGTTGATGGTCTCAATTGTTTCATGGATCTGAAGGAGACAAACACAGAATGGAACTGCTGAACAGGGGAGAAGTCAGAAACATCAAGGGATCCAACACATGAAGGCAAATTCTTACACTCTCTAGTTAACTTATACTTACTAGGATGTTCAGCTCTTAGTTTCCTGCTCTCTAAATATTACCCATTTTCCCATAGACTGGTTGCTTTAAAAACTACATTTCCAGGTACAGCCATGTTTGTAAACATGGCTCATCCCACTGCAGCCTCCGAACAACGGAGCACTCCTATTCTGTGTCCAGAGACACATCTCTGCCCAGCAACAAGGAGAGCAGACCTGAAGGAGCTTTTCCTACCTTGTTATCCAGAGCAGCAATTTCCTGTTGACTGGCTGTGGAGAGCAGAAAGGAATTCATCTGGGTTTTCAGGGTATCGTCCACCTCCACGTCAATGTCATAGCAGGCTGTTTTCTTCTGGTCATTTGGGTCAACGCTGGGGACATTCACAAGAAGCCACAATCAGGGAGTAGCTCCAGAAAGAAGGCATATGGGAAAGGTCCCAAAAGAAAATATGGGACCAGTTCAAGAAAGCAGCAAATGCAGCTCCTCTGGGATGCTGCAGCAAACAGACTGCAGGCAAGGACAGGGACAAGCCATGCCACTGTCAGCCTCAGCCCCAAAAGCAGCAAAAGCCCACCGATGGCTTTGCAGCAAAAGAAGAGAATGATTGCTCCAAGAAGGTTTCTACAGACAGCAAAGGACAGCAGGGATGTGGGAGTGCCTTTGCAAGAGGGATGTGGTAATGGGAGAGGCGGCTGCTCTTGTACAAAGGAACAGTGACAGGCAACATGGGAACTGCTGCTGAAAATCAGGACACAGCACGTTGTCTTCCCATGCCAGCCTCATCCATCCCTCCCTCTCCCTCCCTCTCTCTCTCCCTCCCACTCCTTCCTGGAAACAGGAACTGCCGTGGAGCAGCCTCACCTGATCACATGATTGATGATGATCGGTTCGGGGGGCATCAGCAAGGCATGAAGCCTTTGTGGGATCTCAGAGAACTTCATCCGCTGCGACTCAAATATCTGTGACAGAGACAGGGCTGAGGGAGGAGCAGGGGCTCGCTGCAGCCACCCCCGGCTGCCCGCACTGGAAACCGATCCAGGTGCTGCTGTTCCAGCCCTGCCACTGCTCACCTGCTGCAGGTACTTGTCACAGATGACAAACTCCCGCTCGTGGGGGTCCTGCAGCTTGTGGGTCTTGATGTACTGCCACAGGGCCTGGATGATCACGGGCCGGGTCTGAGTGTGGATGCCCAGCAGCCGAGCCAGGCGCGGATCCAGTTTGAACTGGGGAGGCTGAACAGAGAGCACGGAGAGGTGAGGCAGCCCCAGACACAGGTAATGGTGCATGCCCAGCACTGCTGCTCCCAGCATGGAATGGTTTGGGCTGGGAAGGACCTTAAAGAAATCTCATTCCACCTCCCACCATGGGCAGGGTCACCTTTCACTATGCCAGGTTGCTCCAAGCCCTGTCCAACCTGGCCTTGGGTACTTCCAGGGATCCAGGGGCAGCTCCAGCTTCCCCGGGCAGTTGTGCCAGGGCCTCGCCACCCCTACAGGGAGGAATTTTTCCCTACTATGCTACCTGGTAATCCAGCATCAGCAGGACAGTGCAGCGCACGTTCACATCCCCCGGCCTCTTCACCTGGAAGCCATCTGTCTCCTGAGTCGTAGCAGTCCTGTGCCACTGCAACACGAGAGGGAATTCAGAAGCCACCCCCAAACATGATTCCCCCTGCTCCTGCTGCTGGCCACCCAAAAACTTTGCCAGTAAATCCCACCCAGCTAGAGAAATCTCCAATTCTTCCCACTTAAGAGTTTGAAACAAGAGTCAATGCATTTGTTCTGACCTTCAGCAAGTGAGAGGAAAAGCCAAAGTGCGAATTCAAGAGCTCCTGGCTCCCAGGAGCCTCAAAGATTCCCACCTCCCAAGTATAAATGACACACAAACCCCACCTGCTGAAACACCAACCCACTTTTAGAGGAAACACAGCAAAAAGCAGCTCACCTCTACTAGGTGATTGTCAGGGCCATACAGGTCTTTATCAAGTTCAATGACCAGAGATTTAAAGAAGGACGAAAATTTCCTTTTCTGCTTGGTGGCATCATATTTGGACAGAGCAGACTGCAAGCAACACAGGGAGGAAGAGGGTTAGGGCAGCAAGTCTCAGCACTCAAGCACAGCCACCGTGCACAACAGCTCCTGTAAGTTCTGAACACCTGAATTCACCAACGTGTGCTCAAAAATCGAGTTTCCAAGTCAGAAAGGGAAAGACTGAAGTTAAAGATGAGCTCGCAGGAGTTAAACCCCTCAGCAGTTACGTACAATGCCAGTGCCCTGGTTCTCAGGGCCGGGGACACAAGTGCCACTGAGCTGCTCTCACCAGTGATTCTCACAACTCTAAGAACTTTGGACAACTCATGTCCTGCCATGGGGACACCCATCGGTCTGCAAGCTGGGCTCTCGGTCTCGTCACCATCAGACTCCTTGGAAAACAGAGATGAAGGAGGATATCAAGCCCCAGCTGTGCTCTCAGACACTAGGAAACTGGTTTCATTGCCAACTCCAGATCCACAGTCTCCTCTGAGGTTGGCTACTTCCCACTTACATCCTCCAACAGCCGTCCTTCCACCCGAAGCTCCCAGGAGGCGACGGTTCCTTCGCCATCCTCCACGTCCGACTTGGCGGGGTTGAAGGTGTTGGAGATAAAAATGCGCAGCTTTCGCTTTTGCTGGGAGAAAAAACACCAGCTCAGCACTGGTAATTCTCCTGCACAGGGCCAACTGTCCTGCACAGGCTTTGCTAAAACTGAGCTCAGTGTTTTCAGCTGCCTCTCATTCCCCCCCTCCTGGAGCACACAGGACAGAGGTGCTGCTGGTCCCAGTCCTTGCAGTGTCCAGAGCACTGAGACCCCTGATATGCCACACTCACAGGACACAACCCTTCAGTGCCCTCCTGCTGCCTGAACTCAGGAGCCTGCAGAGCCTGGGTACAAGCCAGGGACTGCCCTACCTTGATGGGGCGTTTCAGGGCCTCCTGGATATCCAGGCGCTTCCTCATGATGGTCTGGTCCAGCTTCCTCTCGAAGGCCAGCAGGTCCATGTAGGCCTGGGATTCGGGCACGAGCTCACGGATCTGGGGCCAAGCAAGGATGGAAATGCCCATCAGCTCCCCAGAGTGCCCCAGGCTGCCTCACCTCCCCCCGAGCCCCTCCCCGTGTCCCACTCACCCGCTGCGGGA
Organism: Pyrgilauda ruficollis; assembly: GCF_017590135.1. Classification (NCBI taxonomy): domain Eukaryota; kingdom Metazoa; phylum Chordata; class Aves; order Passeriformes; family Passeridae; genus Pyrgilauda; species Pyrgilauda ruficollis. The sequence goes on along the minus strand of NW_024520873.1, from coordinate 262,655 downwards.
GGATTTTATCTGCCATCTTCTTCTTCTTGGCACTGACGGGGGCAAGAAGCAAAGGGGGTGTGAAAATGGGAACGGCTCTGGGCACAGGAACTCACAAACCTGCAGCTCCAACTGCCCAGGGACTCCCCAGTTAGCTGGGCCCTGCTCCAGTATGGCTAACTGGTTATCTCAATGCTCCCACCCCTCTGAGCACTCAGAAAGGGAATTACATCTATTGGGAAGGGGGTTTATCCCTTGGGAAGGAGGACCTGACACAACGCCCACACCAAGTGACCTTCCTGCCCCAATCAGCTTTGGATTGGCTTTTCCAGGAACAGCATTTTAAATCCAGGGTGAATTTCATTCTCACTGGGGCATCGCACCAGGATGCAGGCACGTGACATAAACTCAGCCTTGCCCTGCCCAGTGCTGTCCTCCAATGCCAGGGGAATGGAATGCACAAGGACCTGACAGGACCCTTCAGCCCCTGAGTGCTGCAGGATGAACTCCAGAATCCCTGAGCTTGGAAAAGCCCTTCCAGACCTTTGACTCCAACCTGTGCCTGAACCCCACCTTGTCACCAACCCAGAGCACTCAGTGCCACGTCCATCACTCTTTGGAAACCTCCAGGGATGGCAACTCCACCACCTTCCTGGGCAGCCCCTTCCAAAACCTGGCAATTTCCATCAAGAAATTCCTCTCGATGCCCACGACAGCACAGGGGATGCTGCTGCTGCTGCCCCGAGATGCTCCCGTTGTCCGGGATGTCCCCGTTAGCCCCGGGATGCGCCCTCTCCCCGTGCCTTACTTGTGGTTGCGGTTGGGCACCGCCTGCGGCTGCACCTGCTGAAGCTGCTGCGGCGCCGGCCGCTTGCGAGCCTGGTCCAGCCCGGCCTGCGCCAGCGCGGGCCGCACGGCTGGGCTCCCACCGTACCCGGGAGGACCCATGGCCGGGCCCTGCGGCGCCAGGCGGCCGCCCGGCAGCATCCCGGGGCGCTGCGGAGAGAACAGAGCCGGTCAGCGCCCGGGGGTCAGGGAAGGGAACGGGGACCTTGAGGGGTGGGATTGGGGTGCAGGGTCTGAGGGATCGGGGGGAGGGGATCGGGGACCTTGAGGGGTGGGATTGGGGTGCGGGATGGTCCCAAACTCTGGGAAGTGTTGGGGGTTTCAGCCCCCGCTCCCCGGCCGTGATTACAGCCCCGTTCCCTGGTGCTGGAGCCTCCCTTGCTCGGGGATGTGCTCGGAGGGAGGTGGATGTGCCTTTCCCAGGGATGGCATGTGCAGGTGGGGCAGTGACACCCCTCACCTGAGCTGCCCTCCGGAATTCAGGAGGGATTTCTCCATGGAAAGGGGGGTGAGGGGCTGCCCTGGGAGGTGGTGGAGTCGCCATCCCTGGGGACGTCCAGGGAACAGCTGGATGTGGCACTCAGTGCTCTGGTGGGGATCACTCCCCAGTTTGGACTTGGTGATCCTTTCCAGCCTCAGGGATTCTGGGATCTTAGGGATGAAGTTTATGGGGCAAACAAATGGCCATGAATGGGCCCAGTTTGTGCAGGTTCAGGCAGAGCACCAGGAAAAGGATTCCTGTCTCCCCTGGGCTTCCTCAGAGAGCAGGAGGCTGGAGTTAAAGGCCACTTTCTGCAAGTATTAACATTAAGTTCCTTCTCCCTGAAGCAGTTTCCTGTGCTCAGAGAGAAGGGGGACACAAACCCAGTCAGCATTAATCCACGGAAAAAGCCACATGCGCAGTCACACCACGAGTATTAATTAAACAATTAACGATGATCATCTGATGAGCGCTGCCTCCAGCCTGGGGGTCCCAGCACAGGGAGGACGAGGAGCTGCTGGAGTGAGTCCAGGATGATCCGAGGGATGGAGCAGCTCTGCTGGGAGGAAAGGCTGGGAGAATTGGGGTTATTCAGCCTGGAAGGGCTCGGGATGACCTCATTGTGCCCTTCCTCCTTTCTCCTGCCCCGAGGGTTTGGTGGAACAGCTTTGGAAATGCCTGCCCTGCACCTGCTGGTGGCTCCATGGAAACTTTGGTGCCCAGCCAGCCTGGCTCTGGCTGCAGGACAGCAGGACAGCAGCACCGGGGGCTGTGGCATTGTCCCTCAGCGCCTGTTGCCACCGGCAGCCAGCGAGGGGGGACTGGGAATTCTGGCCCACCAGGGGAGCTGCTGGAATCTCGGCATCTCCACAGAGCCTGAGCGGGCTGGGTGTCTGCATGGGCTGAGGCTGCCTGGATCCGGAACGGGCTGAGGGTCCCTGGATCCTGATCAGGGTGAGGCTGCCTGGATCCCGATCAGGGTGAGGATCCCTGGATCCCGATCAGGGTGAGGCTGCCTGGATCCTGATCAGGGTGAGGATCCCTGGATCCCGATCAGGGAGAGGCTGTCTGGATCCTGATCAGGGTGAGGATCCCTGGATCCTGATCAGGGTGAGGCTCCCTGGATCCCGACATCAGGGTGAGGCTGCCTGGATCCCAAACAGCTTCAGATCCTGAGCAGAGGATCCTGAACGGTGCAGGTGCCCAGGTCTCACAGCCTGGAGCTGCATCCCCACCCGGCTGACGTTCCCAGCCCACTCCTGATGCCCCGAGGGACGCGATGGAGGCTTGTGCCTGGACAGAGCAGCTTCTGCACATCCCGCCGGTCCCGGCCGGATTCCAGGGGAATTGCAGGGCTGTGCTGCCCCTGGGGCTCCGAGAACTCCCCGGAGCCCCGGAGAGCCACGCTGTGACAGATGGCCGGGGTGAGCTGCTCCCAGCCCAGCCAGCAGGTCCTGCGGGGGATTACAGCCCCAGCAGCCGGGAGGGAGCGGGCAGGGCTCGGCTGTGATTAATCGGGTTCATTAACGCCCTCCTGGCCCGGCCTTCTCCTTCCAATCCCACCCCTGGCCTTTGCAGCTCCAGCCAGAGCAGGGTGAGAGAGCTCTCGTTGAGATGCAAAACTGCATTTCTGCCATTTCCAGGAGCCAGGGGACATGGTCAGAGCCAGGGGAGCAGGGGAGGGTGGGTGTGGGTGTGCGTTGGCATTTCAGCGTTCCCTGCCCACTCCCACTCCCTATTATTCAGTCTCCATGGAGTCCTGAGGGCTTTTTTTGGATGCCCACTGTTGGATCTGCTCTGTTGTTACTATTGCTCTTTGTAGCTGGGAATTTTTAGGACAAAAGGTGTGTGTTATATTCGGGTTGTGCTCCCAGGGTGAAATTCCACCTGGTGACTCCTGTCGGACCTCAGGTGGGTCCCAAAGCACGGGGGCGCTGGAGCTGTCAGGGATTAACAGCTCTGTGAGTGTTAATTCTCCTTTCCCTGCTGGGAGCAGGAATCCCCTCCCTCCTCCAGCCCTGTGTTCCTTGGGAAGGCAGCGAGGCTGGAGGCACCGGAGCTCCCAGGAAAGGGAGGCTCAGCTCAGCCTCAGCTCTGACCCAGGGCACACCCAGCTCATGAAGTCTTTTTCTTCCCCTTCCCTTTCCCTTTTTTTTCCCCCCCTTCCCTTTCGGCTCCATCCCAGGATAAGGCTGTCCCCACCTGCCTCCTCAGGGGAGCATTTCCAGCAGCTCAGCGAGAGAGAAAGGCTCGGCGTGGGGGAGTTATATCATTTATATCATTCTTTATATCATCGTTGTTAAGAGTAGCAGGTATTGATGTACAATGCATCTGTCATCTTATTGTGCTTCCTATGAAAATGTGTGTACATAGTACAGATACCGGAGAGAATTCCACACTTTATACACTTGAAGGCATTCAGAGATCAGTAACAGAAAAAAAAAAATGGCACAAGAACAAGGCCTAAATGCTACTGGATGGGTATCTACACTGGCATGATGCATATAGATATATATATATATGTACACATATATATATAGTCATATATATTATATATAAGAAATATAAAATGCCGATGACATAACAAAAAAGCGTTTTCTTCAACAGGTAAGCCTCAAGGTCAAATCCCAGCCCCATCTTTAAAAGCTTGAATGGGAAAGAGAAAGAAAGAAAATAAATAAATGAAATGTGGTGAAACATTAGGAGAAATCCATAAGAAAATTTATGGATGTGGCTGACCCGTCGTCTTTGGGTGATCGCTGGATACAAAGGACTGACCCCCAGTTCCTAATTTTGGTCAGGAAGCAAATAATAAGAATAAAAATGACAAGAATAAAAATGAAAACTGCAGTTTAGAAAAGAAAATTACTAAAAAGACTTATTGCAAAAGCTCTTAAAGATAAGTAGCACTTGGGCCCGGGGAGGGCTCTGGCCTGGGGGCTGAGAGACGGGCTGGGGGGACCAGATGGGGACCCCAGAGGGGACTGGTGGGCACTGACAGGCTCGGGGGGCAGTGGCCCAGTGGCCACGGACCCCAGCCAGGGCAGGGCTGTGCCAGGGAGGGGCAGCAGAGGCCCTGGGACCCCACAGACACCCCAAACCCCCCGGGGCAGTGGCTGTTGGGGCTCAGTGGGGCTGGAGCCCCAGAGCCCCCCGTGAACCCCAGGGGTGTGGGGGCTCCGGTGCCTGCCCAGCCACGGTGGTGCCAAGGGGACAAAAGGGGCCAGGGGCTTCCTTGTGCCCCTCTCCCCGAGGATGGCTGGGTCTGGGGGCACAGGTTTCCCTGCGGATGGGAGGGACCGCGGGGCAGTGCTGGAGCTGGCCAGGCTGCCCAGAGCCCAGCAGGGGCGGGCAGGGAGGGACAGTGCCCGGTGTCCTCAGAGCTGAGCTGGCACCTCCCAGCTGAGCCCCCTCCGGTGCTCCCGGGGCTGCTCCCAGGGCTGATCCCGGGGCTGATACCGAGGCAGGGGCCAAGGAAGACGTTCTGGACAGGTGGAGGTGCCGCGTCTTTGTGCCGGGAGCGCCCGGGTAAGCCGGGGCTGTGGTCCCAGGGGACTGAGGTGCTCTCCGGGGACTCCCAGCCAGCTTCCCTGTGCCGGGCACACCGGAGGCTTCCCGATGAGCCCCCACCAGGCACAGGGGGCCCGGCAGGCACGGCCAAGGCGTTGGAGTAGGATGAGCATGGAGACGACGGAGGACAGACGGACAGGGCTGTGGATGGAGACTGCGGCCGAACGGCTGCTTCTTCTTGGCTTCTGGGTTTTAGTTAAAAAGGCCGAGGGGAGCCAAGGGGGAGCCGGGGCAGGCCCGTGCCCTGGCCCACTGTGCGTGTCGCTCCCGCTCCGCGGGACGGCCGGGCTGGAGCATCCTGGAGTCTCTGAAGGAGCAGGGCAGGCGCAGAGCAACCGCCGCGGGGGCTGCGCCGGGGTCTGGCAATGCCCGACCCCACTGCCCGCCCCGAAATACGAGGCCGTCACTCTTGTCCATGTCCCACCGTGCCGAGGAGCAAAGGCCCCCTAGATGTGTCTCTCCGCTGGCGCTGGCGGGGAGAAGGGCAGCTCTCGCAGGGCTTTGGTAGCTCAGGTTGTACATCCAGACGTCGGTTAGCAGGTGAAGTCCTCAAAGGTGCCCCGGGCCGGGTGGTGAGGTAGGATGTTGGCTGCATACGTCATGCCTGCTGGGTGCCCCCGTATGCTTTCACAGGGATTCTGCAGGATAAACGGGATGCTGGAGCCGCTGCTTTCATCCAGGTCCTTGCAGAGACACAGCGCCATCCCCCCATAGCGTCTCTGCCTGGGCCTTCTGCTCCTTTCCCAGGGGTTCCCCAAAACTGTGACTCCCCACCCCTCAAGCTGCAGGAGAGGACAAGCAGGATGGGACAGGCAGGAGGGGACAGGCAGGCGGGGACAGGGACAGGCAGGAGGGGACCCTGCTGTGCCCCACACTCACGTGGCGCTTCACGTCGTCCATGCTCAGCGCGACGCCCTTGTCTGTGTTGTTCCTCTTGTGGTTCTTGCGGCACTTGCCCCGCCGGCACAGCCGGTGCTTTATCACCTGCCAGAGCCACATTTCAGCGCCGTGGGGCTCACAGGTGGCCCTTCCCCACGTCCCAGACAGGCACAGCCTTGGGATGGAGGAGACACTCACCTCATAGGCGTAGTCAAACAGTTCCAGCACTGTGAGGATGCTGGCCCCAATGAACAGCCCCATCTGCCCTCCAATGTCACCTGCAGAAGAGAGGGAAACCATCAGGGTGGCCTGAGTCCAGAGTCGGGTGGCAGAGGGAACAGAAAAAGGGCAGAATTTGTCACCGCTGTGGCTGGTGCCTGCTCATGGCAGTGGGGTGCCCTGCTCCACATCTGAGCTCTTGGCACATCCCGGTGCCTTGGGAACAGGCCATGGTGACAGGGCCAGCATGAGGCCACCTCACTGGGGGACTCTGCCTGGGGACTGCCCCAGGGCTCCCCACAGCCACCAACACTCACCCAGCAAACCTGCCACCTCGTACGCCTTCTTCTGCTCGATCGTCTCGTAGTTCAGGGCTTCAAAGAAGATATCCAGCACCAGGATGTTCTCCCTGTGCAGGAGAGAAGTGGCATCAGGCTGAGGTTTGGGATGGAGGGACCAGACCCTGCCCCACAACCACGGTGCCTTACCCAATGTACTGCTCTGACTTGTTGTACTTCTTGGCCAGGTACTTGGCTGAGGCCTTGCTGGGGATCTTGACCATGGAGAGCTCTTTGCCGTAGCGGGTCATGTTGCAGGGCATCTCACAGATGCAGTACTCATTGTCCTTCTCCACCAGGAAATCTGTGCAGGGAGAAGAGGGGAGATGAAGAAACCCAACACCGCAGCTCCGTCCCACCCACGGGGCCGGGCAGCCTCACCTAAGGCCGGATCCGCGCACTCCTTGTACTGCTCCGGGGTGCAGTAAGGGGCATCGCCTGGGGAGACACAGAGCAGGTGTTCCAGGTGGGAGCACACTGGGGGCTGGGCCGGGGCCAGGCCAGGCACGGGGCTCACCTGGCATGTGCACCATGCGGCAGTTGCAGTTCTCCACCAGGTAGCGGGTCTCGCAGTCGATCCGACACGCCGTGATGCTGTAGGTGTCGTAGAACTCCGAGTCGCCCGCCACGGCCTTGCAGTCGCCCCAGGGAGGTGGCAGGTAGATGAGCTGGAAGGGGAGAGAAGCCAGGAGTGAGGAGAAGGTCCACAGGATGGAGTCCTCCCCTCCATCCAGCGTGAGGACGGGGCACAGCGAGGAGGCTCTGCTCCCCCAGCGCAGGGTGGGAGGGGACATCCCACACCTGCCCCATTCCTACCCGCTGCTCCTGGCAGGACACAAAGGTCTGGAAGCCGGGAGCCACCCCGAAGCCCAACTGGTCGATCAGAGGGGGCTCATCCTGGCTGTGGATCTGCACCTTGATCCCGGCTTCGAACGAGGTCTCATCTGTGGCAGAGAAAAGTGGGGTGAGCACAGCGCTGTCCCTGCTCCGAGGGGCTGTGCTGAGCCTGCTGTGAGAGGGACCACAACTTCTGCCTCCCACGCTTCCCCTGGCCCAAGTCATTCATCCACGTGTCCATCCATCTGTCCATCTGTTTGCTGCACCACGTCCTTGCCCCCTCCACCCCGACCCCCCTGCTCCACACCCAGGAATGTGGCAGGGAAAGTATTTGACTCTATTTATAAACAAGTGATGGCTGCGTGTCTAAACGATGGGGAGTTGCCATGGCAAAGAGCAAAGACAAGGAGGAAAAGGGAAAGAAAAGACCAGAAGTGATGAGAAATGGAAGGAGGGAAGAGAAGGGAGCCCAGGGATGTGGATCTGTGGTCTGGGGAGCTGGGAAGGGGCTGGGAAGATGAGTAGGGACTGGGCAGCACCCCAGGAGCTGCTGGTGACTGAGTGGGCCTGCTGGAGCAGTGGGTTACCTGTTTCCCCCCACACTGGCAGGTACTCGTCCTGCTGGATGTCCAGCATGATCTCCAGGCCGTTGCCAGTGCCCCCCTTCATGGTGATGAGCCGGGGCTTCCCGTCCTGCCCCGCATTGAAGGTGTAGCACTTCCCATAGCGGGTAAAGACCTGCAGGAGAGGACACAGGGCTGAGGCTGAGGCCCCTCTGTGTGCAGACACAGCACGGAGCCAGGAGAGCATCCCCAGCCCCAAAACTCAGCCATCCCAGCCTGGGCATGGTCCAACCTGGGCTCCTGACCCACGGGATCTCTCAGTGTTGGAACTGCCCATCCTGGCCCTGGTAGAGGAGGAGATGTTCCCACAGGGATGGGCTCAGAGGAGACACTGCAGATTTACAGCCCCAGAGAGCCCATGGCAGCTGTGGCTCCCCAAGGTGGTGGCACTCAGCCTGATGCCTGCACCGGTGCTTCCTCCAAGCCCTCCTCCATCCCTGCAGAGGACGGGGCTGGACGGGATCCTGGACCCCCCCATCCCTCCTTGGCCTTTCCAGCTCTCGCCTCCGGCAGCCGGCACGGCCCCAAAACCACGGAGCTGCTGCCAGCCTGGGCAAGGGGCACGTGAGGGCAGTGGGCTCACACCACATGGTGCCCCACAAACCCTGATGGCACCAGGATAGAGGTGCCAGGCACCTCCTCAGCAAGCACAGCCTCGCGGATACGCTCCGTGTCCCACCAGAGCGTCTCCACAGCCAGTGCTTGTCCCTAGCTCCGGCAGATGGGGCTGAATATCAGCCTGTCCCCGAGCAAGCTCCAAGGGCAGCATCACCTGCCGTGCCTGATCCGATCAGCCCCGGAGCTGCTCCCCGTGCCGGGCCACCCTGGGGCTACTCACCGGCGCAAAGTCCCCGGGGCCGCAGCGCTGGCCACGGTAGCTGCAGCTCAGCAGCATGTCCTCCAGCTGGTGGCAAGTGCGGTTAAAAAACCCGTACAAATTTAGGGGCTCGTCCTCCTCCCAGGGGCCGGGCTGGGCTGGGGTGAAGCCCAGCTCCATCCCAGGCTCGTAGTCAACAAGAGGGGCCAGGTAGAGCAAGTCCTGGTGGCTGAGCTGCGAGAGCCGCACACGGTTGATGTTGCAGAAGGTGACGGCGGGGAAGGTCATCTCGGGGCTGTCCTCTTCGCTGAGCAGCGTGACGTGGTGGTACTCCAGGTAGTAGGCGATGCGGTCGGCCACCTGGTAGAGGAAGACGGAGAGGGAGAGGAGGAAGGCCAGCGCCCACAGCGCCTGCCGGGCGCCCAGGCTGCCTTCCACGAAGATGTGGCTCAGCCCGTGCAGGGTGCAGCTGCTGGCAAAGGCCACGAAGTCCGTGGTTGCCCCTGCGTCCTCCTCGTCCTCTTCATCCTCCTCCTGCCCATATAGGAACTCGTCTGCTTCATCTTCTCCCTTCCCAGTGGCTGCAGCGTCTTCTGGTGCTTCCTCACTGGAGAAGGAGATGGTGCAGAATATCTGGAGAGGCATTGCCCAGCCTGGGGGTCCCGGCTGTAGTGTGGAGGTCCTGGCTCTGGTGTGGGGGTCCTGGCCCGTGCCCTGCCCCAGCCTGGTGGTCTTCAGTCAGTTCCTCAGCAGAGAGGGGCTGGGGAGAGCAGGGGAGGGGGAAGGGGCAAGTTCAGAAAGGAGAAACGGAGAAGGGAAAAGGAGTGAGGCGAGCGGGAGTGAGGGAGAGGAGCAGAGGGATGCTCGGAGCGAGGAGGGTATATCAGGAGCAGGAGGGGAGGAGGAGCGAGGGGCGGTTCCGCGGGCTCCCCGGGCCCCCCGGGACCCGCCGGCTCCGGCTGCCAGGACGGAGCAGAGACATCACCGGCTGCAGAGGCGCCGTGGGAGCTCCCAGTGCTGCCTGGGGACCCGAGGGGCTGCCGGGGGTGGGCACACGGTGTGTGCAGGTGTGCAGGTACCCGGCGCTGCATCCCCACGCCGTGCCCTCCATCCTTGTGTGGTCTGGCCCTGGCAGCCCAAGCAGCTGCTCCAGCCAGGCCCAGCCCTCCCTGCTGGGTCCCCGGCTGTCTCCAGAGCCGCCGTGTGCCAGGCTCTCTGCACTCCTCCCCAGGGCAGCAGGAGCCAGAGGTTTTCCCAAAATGCCTGTGACACTGTCCTGGTTCAGTGGCGGTCCAGGTGGGGAGAAGGATGCTGTGGTGTCCTCAGGCTCCTGTGATGCTCCTCCTGCCCTGGCACTGCCCATCCCTACAGGCTCATCCCCCTGTGCCGCAGGGCACCGGCGTGTGCACGTGAGAATCCGGCAAATCCAACGTTCCCGGTGGTGTGAGGTCTGTCCTTCTCCAAGCAGGGCTGGTCTTGGCAGGATTTGGGTGCTGTCCAGGCAACGAGTCCTTCTGCAGAGCCCAGTCAGTGCTGGCCACGTCACCTCATGTTTTGGGTTCCAGTGGGACACAGGGAGCCACCTCTTCCCTCAAGGAATGGCATCCAGGCTTTGTGCTGTTGAACCAGGCGGGCTGAGGGTCCCAGGGAGCAGCTCTGGTGCAGGATGCTGGGATGGAGCTGCCGGGAGCACAAGCATCTCCTCTCTGCACAGCACAGCCCCTTCTCGTGGTTTGCTGATTTCCTGTACTCAGCACTTCATAAAAGCATCCAGAGACCACAGAGCAATCTCCAGCCCCATCCCGGCACCGGGGGAGAATCTAAATCCGGCAGCACTTGGATGTGCAGGGGCTGGATGGGAGCTTTGGGCTGGTGCCTGGATGGGAGCAGCTCACCCAAAGACCTCAGTTCAGCTGCTGTGTCTCCTTCCCTGTGCACTCTGCAGGGTTCCTGGTCCCTGAGCACATCCCAGCGCACATGGACACCACAAACTGGGAGAACAACTCAGTCAGGAATCAGTAAAAATCTGATCTGATGCCAGTACAATATCTGAGATCCCTGGGCAGGTGATGATGCTGGAACAGGCGCTGGGGATCCCTGCCAGGGGCAGTGATTCATGATGTGACAGTGGGGTGTCCTGTCCTGGGGCTCCCCAAGCTCAATATTCCTTTCAATAGGGCCCTTGTGTAAGAGGGACACTGGCAGATGCCACTTGGGGACCTGGGAGAAAGAGTGGATGACCTTGGGGACGAGTGCCAGAGCCACTGGATGAAATTTCATCAGGCCAAGATCAAGGTTGCACCTTTTGGGAGCATCCCAGAGAATCTGAGATGAAAACTTTTCCTGGACAAGAGAGTCAGGAAGATGAATTGGGTGCCTGGGAGCCACCAGGACATGGGGGCCAGCTCACAGGTGCCCTGTGCCTTTGGTGGGGATGAGCTGCAGCTGCAGGGCAGGGCTGTGACAGCATCAGGGCTGCTCCTGGCAGGGGGTTTGGAAGAGCTGGGCTGGTTCAGCCCTGTGGGAGCAGCCTGGGAACGCACTGGGCTGATCCCACCCAGGCTGGCACGGAGGATGCTCGGGACAGCGAGGAGCAGGTGAGGGCTGCCCGGGGTTGGGGGGGTTTCTGCTGCTCCCAGCTCTGACACTGAGTTCCTGTGCCATGGCTGTTGTAGGGAGAGGAGAAGGGAAGCGGAATTAAGGAATTGCAGGTTGAGGGGGTTGTTCAGCCCCGGCAGGGCTCGGACAGGTGAGCGGTGCCGCCCGGGGCCATCAGGCAGTCCCCGATGGTGCGAGCGAGGGGCGGATCCGCTCCCTCGGCGCGGGGAGGTTTAATGTGTCTTCTTGGGAGCGATTGCAGCAGGAAGAGAGAGAGAAAGATGCTGTAATGAAAACATTCCATCATCGACTGGGGCCGTTAACCTGCTTCGCTCGGCTTAAACAGCTCGCGGGATGCGCCGGGGCTGGATCCCAGCAGCAGGGCCCGGCTCCGGTTACCGCCACCTGTCCCAGCGCCGACACCCGAGCCGGGGTGAAGGTGACCGGGGACAGCCGCAGCCTGGAGCACGGTGGCACCAGCGCCAAGGGGAGCGCGTCCTGACCCCCAGATTGGGGTCAAAGTGCGGCCGTGTGTTGCAGGCAGGGGGGTGCCGTCCTGGTTTGTGCAAGTTTTGGAGATGCTGGAGGAGTCCTTGGGCTCGTTCCAGCTCCTCCCTCGCCGGGAGTTATTTTTACCCTCTCTCAGGTAAAGCTTTGGCGGGGGCGAGGGACGGGGGATGCTATAATTAGCCGTGACATCAGCCCCCGTGGCGGGTGCTGGGGTGATGCCGCCACACCCGAGCCGGCGCTGGGACCGGGGATGCTCCGCGCCCTCCTCCCCGCCCCAGTGAGAGGTGTGGGATGGGAGGAGGAGATGGGTTTTTCCTGCCTCCAGCACCGTGTTTGGCCACTGTCCCGGGGCTGTTCGGCCCCGCTCGCTGCTCTGCGGCTCCTCACGGGCCTGGGAAAGGAGGTTTCCCGGAGCGGGGGAGCACGGAGGCGGCGGGGGGGAAGCGGGAGAGGGATTTGACGGCAGCAACAGCACATTTCACAGCCTGTCACGCTTTAATGGCAGAGGAGATCAAAGCCGGGATGGAGTTATTCATAGAGATAAACCAATCCCCGAGGAGGCGAGGAGAAAACAACATTGCAAGCTCTGTTATCCCAGGTCTCCGAGCCCCGGGGAGGCTGTCGCCGAAAGCGCCCCGGGAGCTGGACCCGCTCGGTTTTGTGACGGGCACTGCCCATCCCTGCCAAAGACTGGCTGAGCCGGGGCTGAGCTGCCCACGTCATCCCCGGGGGTGCCCGGAGGTCGGAGCTGGCTGCTAGGAAGGGGTGGGATGAGGGGTGGGATGAGGCAGCCAGAGCAGCACGTGCAGGTGGACGTGTGGGGCAGATGGAGACCCCACGGCTGGGCTGTCCTGCTCCCACCACGCACCCGGGTGTGCCAATCCACAAAGGGAGAAAAATGAGGTTTTCCACGTGTCTTGGCCCAGGGAGGTGCTTTGCAGCTCCCAGAGCTGCCAAGATGGAGGTGGAGGCACCGGCAGCGCTGCCACCGCCGCTCCGGGCGGGATGAGCCGCTCTGGGACGGCTCCAGGGCTGCAGATCCCTCCCTGACCCTGGCGAGAGACACAGCAGAGGCAGCCAAGCAAGGTGGGATTGCCCGGGCAGGCGGGATCTGTGCCGGGACTAATCCCGCACCCCTTATCAGATGCTGCCACCTTGCCTCGGCTCGCTCCGCCAGCCAAGCCGGGCGCAGCTTGTGTTATACGGCCCTTTATCCCCCAGATTAGACGCTTCACAGTGGATTAGCATGTCACATTCTAATGCAGAAAAATTGATGATTAAAAAGGACTTTTTCCCTCTGTATTATTCCCCACCTCCGCCTCCTCTCCACCCCGTCCCTGCAGGCCCACCGGCCCCAGCCGCGGGCACCGGCGATGCCGTGGCGCTGGCTGATGCCAGAGTCGCGTCCCTGGATCAAACGGGATGGCAAGCAGGAAGCCGAAGGTGCCTTTTTCACGCCGCATCCCGGCTGATTCTGGTGGCGGGGTCCGGCGCTCCAGGTGCCTGTGCCATTCCAGCCCCGTGTTCCCGGCTGCAGACTCAGCACCTGCAGCACAGGACTTTAATAAAAAGCACATTACGGTGAGTAATGTGCTAAGTGGACTTCATTATAGAGCCAGGGCCTCCCTGGATCCCGTTGTTCCATATGATTTCATATCAGATGAGCCTTATCTCCTCTCCAAACGCTTCCATTTAAACTCTATTAATCTTTCAAAGCTTTCCTGGGCAAGCTCTTCCCAGCCAGCCCTGCTGGGTGCCGGCGCTGCTGCCCCGGGCACTGAGGCCACCTGCAGCCACGCTGGCCGGGGGTTTGGGGGGGCTCAGCTAGGACCCCCCCGCAGCTCCCTGGGCAGTCCAGCGTGTCCCCGGAGCCTTGGCTGTGATCCTCCGTGACGGCTCCGCAGCCGCCGCATCCTCCTCCCCAGGATCTGTTTACGCTCCTATAATTGAACCTGTTTGCACCGCTGAGAGCTTCCCGGTGCTTTGCCCGCTGGCAGTGTCCCTCTGTGCCGTGCAGGGGTCACCAGGACTCTGCCAGGAGGCGGAGGATCTGCCGAGGTGTCGCTAATTCCCGCGCATCCAGGATTATTCCCGCCGACCCTGATCCCAGCGCCTTCCCGTGTTTCCTGCCCATCGCGAATCACCCGTAAGCAGGTTGCGATTTTTTCCGACATCCTTCACAATCGCTCAGCCGGTTCATGCAGGCAGATTCGAGCCGGCGGTTTTATTGGAGGGGGGAAGAGCCCACGGTGTTCCGGTCTGGTTTCCTTGCTGTGCTCGCTCGCTCCGGCTCCGCACGCATCACGCTTTTCAAATCTAATCTAATCCAAGCAGAGCAGTCACACAGCCCTGGCATGTGGTGGCTCTGGAAGGGTCTCCCTGTCCCTGCCAGGAGAGCAGGGGTTTAAAATCCCTGAAAAATCACAGAGTGCGTGGGAACACCCTGCCCCAGCTCCGTCCTTGGGCTGAGAGCCTGGGAGCAAACACACCAAACACTCCATACAGAAAGAACCCTCCAAAAAATAAATGATTGGTTATAATATCCAAGTGTCAGGGCTGTATAAATAAATAAGAGCTGGTAAGGAGCTCCTTGAACCCTGGCTGGAGCAGGAACTGCAGCGCTGCCTCGGGAGCCCCGGCCAAGCTCCACAGGCGATAAAACACAGGTGGCTCTAAACAGCCAGAGAAATTAAACTGAGGCAAAAAGGCCAGGAGACCGTTAATTTCCTGGTCTCCCTGTGGAGATCTGTGGCTTCAGAGACTCAGGGGATCTGCCCCCTCCAGCCTGGCTTCTCCCCACTTGATACCAGGGAGAGAGGGGAAATGGCACCAGGAGGGTCCTGGGCACGTCCTTTGGAACCCTCAGAGAGCACCTTGCTATTGCCCAGCCTGGGGCTGGGAAAAACACCAAAGGGAGGCTGAGGGGAACAGCTTGGAACCCCTCCAGGCTGTGCTTCCAGCCTGTGGATCCCTTGGGACACACGTGCCCTGTCCTCAGCCGTGAAATCCTCACCTCCACTGTGGTCAGATACCACTCGAAAGCCTCCTCATCTCCTCCAGCAGCCACAGATGCCATTACTGCTTATTAATAATCATTAATAATTCATTTGTTAATGAGTCTTCCTGTGCAAAGGCATTGCAAGAGGAACAGGATTGGCCAGAGGTGAAGCTGAGATGCTCTGAGCTCTTGGCACGACACCTCTGGGTGTGTGTGGTGCCTCCGGCTGTGTGTGACACCTCCGGGTGTGCAAAGTGCTTTGGGGTGTGACATCTCCACGTGTGCAAGGTGCCTTTTGTGAGTGTGACCCCTCTGGGTGTGTGCAGAGCTTTGGGGGTGTGTGACCCCTCTGGGTGTGCATGGTGCTGCTGTGCAGGGGGACCTGCTGGGGCTGGGCACGGCCCCTGGGCAGAGCCAGGGACTAAATGGCACCAGCTGAGCCTGACCCTCATCCCACAAGTCCTCCTCCTCTAATCCCACCGTTTTCCAGAGGTTCAGGTGCTGGGTGCGTTGCCATTCACAGCTCTAATGAAGTGGCTGTGGCTTGCAGGCATGTGGTGCCTCTCACCGTGCCACTGTTCTCATCCCTCTTGTTCCTGATCCTCTTCTGTCCCATCTTGGCCAAGATCAGTCGTGCTGGGCTCGCTGGAGCCGGTCCCACAGCGCCGGGGCTGTGCTGTCGCTGTCCTGCCGCAGAGGGAGAGCGAAGAGCAGCCAGCTTCCCACGAGAGCTCCCATCCATCCAGCTTCGTGTCAGTGTGGGGCGAGCAAAGCCACAGCCCAGGGCTCCCCCGTTCTGCCTGAGCAGGTCTGGGAATGCTTGGGTGAAGCTGGGACAAGGAGGCAGCTGAGGAGCAACGCCTGAGTGTCTCTGCTCCCTGCCCGAGGGCGAAACAGCTCACGGCTGCTTTCCGGATGATTTGCTTTGAGCAAAATACAGTGATACGGGGAAAATCTCCGAGCTGCCGAGCAGACAACAGAGTTGGGGCACTCCCAACCCGCTGCACTTCCCGGGAGAGCCGAGTCACCACCAGCAAACGGCTGCGATCCCGCGTGTGGCAGCTCCTCTGCTCCGTCACCTCCGATTATCTCGCCCGTGTCCCGCTGGGTTTGCTTCATTCGTCCGGAAAACGGGGCAACCTCGGGGGTCAAACCCTGCTGCTGTTCGGCCGCGGAGAGAGGCCGGTGTGGGGAAGAGCCCGGGCGGAGTTTGCCGATGATCCAGGTGAGGATGCTCAGCCGGGCCCCTGGGGACACCAGCGGGATGCCCGAGGTGAATCAGTGCTCAGAAACAACGGATACGTGCCAGCAGTTTCCAACCCTTATAAGTTATTTAGGAGCCTGTGTGCCGCTTTAAAAAGTGATTTGCATAAATCACTCGAACGTCTTACAGAATTTGTAGAAGCACCGGGGACCGTGGTGGGATCTGCTGGGGCTCGGAATGCTGCTGGGAACCATCCCCAAACCAGGACGGGACTGTCTGGGGCCAGTGGCCGTGCCTGGTGCCCACACGCTGTCCCCAAGTTGTTTTTCCAGAGCCAGATGGACCCATGCGGTTTGTTTATTAACTGTCAAAAGCTCCAGGAAATGTCTGGGTATCAGTAATTCCCGCGCCCGGTCTCTCCAGCTGTGTTGGAGATGCTTCTCACTCCGGCTCCGTGATTATCCACTAACGCTGCGCCGCGGGGGAGCTCCGCTCGCCGCGGGGCTCCGGCCTTGTGACTGCCGTGGGGGGCCACGGGGGGCCAGGGCTGCGTTTGGGGTCCCTGGAAGGGGCTGGGGCTGAGAGCCAGGGAGAGCAGGGGGGCAGCAGCACCCCCGGCTGAGCACCCCTGAGCGTGCCCTGCTGTGCCCACCCCTCCGAGATCCCAGGGGGGCTGCAGGGCACCCCAGAGCCCACCAGCAGGGCAGGTTTGACCCACACAAGGAGGTTTTTTCAGGAGGTTTTTTCATTTTATCACGTTCCCAGGGTGGCAGGAGCAGAGCTCCAACACCCCCCAGCTGCAGCGAGGTGGGCTGAGCAGGGAGCTCAGGGGTGCAGAGAGGTTTTGGGGGGGCAGTGGGGCACACACTGGGCTTTAGCAGAGTCTGAGGGGTGCAGCAGGATCTGGAGGTGTCTAGTGGGGTTCACCAAGGTGCAGTGGGGTCAGGAGGAGGGTGGGGAGGCCCAGCAGGAGCAGTGGGGTGCAGTGGGGAGCAGGATCTGTTCTCCATCACGGGAGCTCCTGCACTGCCCTGGAGATGGGAGGAAGGAGGAGAGGAGGAGTGTGGTTGGGGTTTGCTGGGGCTGCTGCAGACCCTTCCCTGTCCCTCCCTGGCTCTGGCTCTGTGCACCCGGTGTTTCCAGGGCAGAGGATGCAGAATCCAATGCAAAAGGCAGCGGCATGATCTCCACGTCAAACTCAATTCTCCCTAGTGCCAGCTCAGCCCTGGAGCCTCATGGAAACGGTCCAGAGGTCTTAATCCTCTGCAGCTCACCCAGGCTGTCCCATGCTCGCTGCCCAGGGCTCTGGGCTCAGCCACCGTGCCCCAGAGCAGGACAGGGAGCTGGGGATGGGGCTTTCCCTGGGGTGGGTTCAGTGTGAGAAGGAAAAGCTGCAAATTCACATTGTGCCACCCCGGGCACAGCCACTCCCGTTCCCCCAAAGCACGGGGCACCTTCCCGAGGTTTCCTGCAGCCACAATTCCCATCCTGGGGTGTGGAGAGGAAGCTCATCCTCTGCGTTTCTCCTTTTTCCCTGGGATTTAGAGCCCAGAGACAGGGCTCGTGGGCTCTCCCTTGCTGGTGAGGCGCCGGTCCCCGTGGATGTGCGAGGCCCCGGGGGAACCTCCCGGTGAGGGGAGGAAGAGCGAGCAGGGAGCCGGGGGAGGGGGGCCGAGAGCTCCCGCAGGGGAGGGAGGACTCCAGCTCATAAATAATGAAGTAGGAAGAGTGAAACATTGATCCGTGTGCTAATGAGGGTGCCAGGGAGCGTGGCCCCAAAACGGGGCGACAGCAAGGGCGAGGCCCCTGCCTGTCCCATCCCTGGGTGAGGCTCTGGGGACGGGGACACCTCAGCCCACGTCCCTCAGGGCCAAGTCCTGAGCGGGGTCAAGACTTGCCCCTCAGCTTTGTGTTTGCCTCTCCAGGCTTTGAGGTCATGCCAGGATTTTGGGGAGGAGATCAGGGCACCTCCCTGTGCATCCCTGTCCCGGGCTGCTGCAGGGGGGAGCTCTGGTGGGCACCAAACACTGCCCTGGTGCTGGGGGGGCTGTGAGGAGCCTGGGCAGAGCTGGGGTGGGCCAATGGTCCCCCCTGGTCTTTTTACAGGGTTCACTCTGCAGTTTGGGATGAGTCTGAGCCTGCTCAGCTCCACTGGGGTGTCCCTGTGCCCTGCACACAGCTTGGGGGGCACATGGAGGGGGACGAGCAATGCCAGGACCCCCGATGTGGCTGCTGATGATGCAGGATGAAGGAGAAGGTGGGAAGAGCTCAAATCACCCCAGGATGGGCTTCTCCACGGCACCCAGCACGAGCCCCCTGTGCCGGGGGACCTGTCCTGGCTGCAGGTGATGCTGTGAGCTGCCCTGGGGGCGACAGCAGCTTTCGGGCTGCTTTGGGGGGCACACGGGCAGTGCCCCCAGCACGGGGGGGTCTCTGCTCCCCCAGGCCGGCAGCGGGCGGCTCCTGCTCTGCCTCTCGCCACCCCAGGTGTTTCGGCTCCGGCAGCCCCTCATTTGCATTCGCCGCGGCTGCCCCGAGCCCTCCCTTCTGCCGGGGACAGATAAGGTGGCACCGCGGCGTGGCGGCCCCCGGCTGTCACCCCCGGCCGGCCCCAGGACCCCCGGCTGCCCCACGGACCCCCGGCTGCCCCCAGTGACCTGCAGGCTGTCCCCACTGACCTCCAGGCTGTCCTCATCACCCCCCTGGTTGTCCCCATCTGCCCTAGGCTGTCTAGGGGTCTGAGCAGCCCCCAAATTCCCCCTGGCAGATCCCACTGGATCAGTGAGAGAACGGGGCCAGCCCTGGGTGCAGAAGGGTCCCTGCACACTGAAGGGGCTTCCCGGAGTGCAGAGGGGACCCAGCCCCACTGAGGGAAGGTGGGGTCCCACCGGGGCAGCGTGGGCTGGTGGTGCCACCCCAGGTGCTGGTCCCCAGCACCCCCAGCCCGGCCGGGACCACCAGGCCCAGAGCAGCACCGAGCCTGGCTCATCCCATGCAGGACCAGCAAGGCAGCAGGAATTTGCTGCTGAGACAATCCCCTACAAGCTTCTGAGAGTGCCAGGACCCCATCCCAGCCCCAGCACACACAGACCTCCCTGTGCCAGACCCCAGAGAGCAACACAGATGCAGCAGAGCCAGCTTCCTCTAATCAAATCCATGAAATCATCCCAACCTGCTTGCAAGGAATAATCCAGGCAGGAATAACAAACCAGCTGCGAGTCTGTTTGGCTTTTGCCGGTTGAAGGGGATGCAGAACACAGGGATTTGGAACCCAAGAGACGAGGGAGGGAGCAGGGATGAAGGTCCCTGAGGATGGTTCGGCGCAGAAAACGCGACCGTGCCCTGGCAAGAGGCAGCATCGGAACCGGGCACGGGCTGGAGCTGGCCCTGCTGGAGGGGATCCAGCCCCCTCCGGGCTGCAACGTGCCTCCATTTAACAAATAAAACGCCTCATGGCTGACAACAGACACCTGCTCGTGGAAAGAGCCCATGACGGGAATTTAATGCCGATGATTAAAATCACCCGAACTGCGCCGGGACCTGCGCTCCGCATACACCCCCCTCAGCGTGGGACACGAGGGGACAGCCCTGGGCTGGTGACCGGGATGGGGACCCCGAAGAGCGCAGGGACACGGGCTCCACGCCGGAGCTGCTCGGGAACAGCCGCCGCGGCTGCCGAATTGATTAGGCAGCACCCGAATAGCCGGCACTGTTCTGCTCCCAGCTGGATGGGAGAGCAGGGATAAAGGCTTTATTGTGTGCTGGATCCACCAGCACAAGAACAACCTCCATGGCAGGGCGCAGCACGGAGCCACTGGGACCTGTGTTCCCAAGGGATTCGGCCATCCGTGCTCTCCCTGCTTCTCCACTGGAGCCTCCTCACCATGGCAGCTTCCAGCCCGGCACAACCCTGCTCTGCAGAGCCCAAGTGATCCCGGGGAGCTGCGCCCACGTGGGAGCAGCCCACGGAGCTGTACGGAGCCACACGTGCTCCTGGGGACAACCTGGACCTCCAAAACCCAGCGGCACCCCCTTAGTGACGGTGCTGCCCGTCCTTTCCGAGCTGGGAGGAGGCAGGAGCAGCTACAGGTGGGCAAACACCCTCCTTGCATGGGGGAAAGGTGGCACTGGGCAGGGCCCACAGGTCACTCACCACTTTGAAGTCTTCAGGGGTGCACTGCTCCCCACGAAAGAAGCAGGACAGCAGCATCTCCCTGATGTCATGGCCAGCCCGGTCGTAAAACTCCAGCATGTTGAAAGGTTTGGGCTTGAAGTTTCGGAAGTTGGCCTTGTCCTGCAGGATTTCCAGCTGCTTCTCATCGGCTGTCTGGATGTCTGGGATCTCGTATCTTGGGGGAAAGAGCAGGGAGAGGCTCAGGCCTGGCTGTGGTGGCTGCTCCCACTGGCAAAGGCCACTTGGGGTTCCCAGGAGCGACCCCTGCATGGGCTCAGCACAGCCCCACCTTGCACGTGGCATTTCCAGAATCCAACAGCACAAAGGGGCCCAGAGGCACAGGAAAGATGGCAGAAGGATGGATGAGGAGAAGCTGGGCAGTGGCCACTTTCCAAACCCATCCCACTTGTCCCACTGCCGGTCCAGCAGCACCAGCCCTGGTTGAGGCCACCCAGCCACCTGCCCTGTGCCTTTGGTGGCATCCTGGTGAGGTGGTGGCCTTGCTGTGACATGGGCTGAACGGGCTGGGTCTCAGCTCTGCTGTCATGCCTGGAAACCCCTCCCTGGGGCAGGAGTGGGGACAGCAGTGAAGCCCCTTGGCATTGGCATGGGCAGGGAGTGCACCAGGCCCTTGACAGCGGCTTAGCAGCACCAAGGAGCCACCACAGCCATGGGTGAGGGGCTTCCACAGCCCAAGGAATGGCACCACGATGGGGTGAGTGGCTTCACCTGCTGGCACCCCTGGCCTCACTGCATGGGATGGCACCCAGACATGGCACTGGAGCCAGGTGTGCTGGATCAGCCCCACAGGAACCCAGGGAGTGGCCCAGGCCTTGCTGCGTGTGCTGCACACTGGGGATGGCAGCTGTGTGCTCTGGAGCCATCTGGGGCAACCCAGTGTGGGAGCCACATGCCCAGGAGCATCAGCAGGACCTGGTGGCTCTTGGCTGCACCCAGACTGACCGAGATGTCACCTGGGGCCACGTCAAGACACCAGCACCCACCTGTTATTGAGCAAGGCCAGGAGCTCGCCGGCGTGGTACAGGTCATTCTTGGTCACTCTGCTGAAGCGGAACTCGTTGAGGTTGCAGAAGGTGACGGCGGGGAAGGTGAGCCTGGTGGCCGCCACCTCGTCCAGCTTGGTGACGTGGGGGTACAGGAAATAGTACTGGATGCGGTTGGTGCAGACGAGGGCGAGCAGGGCCAGCGAGCCCAGGAAGCAAAGAGCCCAGACCACGCGCTTCAGCGACAGCCGCTCGTACGAGAAGATGTGCGAGAGCCCGTGCAGGGTGGAGCTGCTGGCGAAGGCCTGGATGCTCACCGGCTGCCCGCTGTCCACCTCCTCCTCGTCCACTTTCAGGTCCATCATGGTCAGTGCCAGCACCCCGGGGTGGCCACTCTGCCGAGAAGGGAGCCCGTGGGTGCCTCGTGGGTGCTGTGGGTGCCCAGCCCACGGCAGCCCCGGGCAGGGACGTGCCCGGCAGCGCCCGCCAGGGGCAGATGCTTTGCTGTGCCCTGCTCTTGCCCCCAAGCCTACATATACATATATATATATATATAGACACACAGAGACATGCATATATATATATACATATATACATAAATACATTGATTTAGATGCAGCCTCTTGCATTTCCCCCCCTCCCACCTCCTCCCTGCCCTCCCCATCCCACGGCAGGACTGGGGGGTGCTGTGCCCACCACA
>NW_024520873.1:229723-240749 GCF_017590135.1 Pyrgilauda ruficollis | reverse complement strand
CCCCCCTTCCATCACCTTATCTCCCCCTCCCCTCCCACCTGCCCCGCTCCCCCTCCACCTCCCACAAATGGCACTGTCGCATCGACAAGCAGATGAAGGAATCAAAGATGCAAACCTGGGATCAGGGCCGGCGGCCGTGGCTGGAGCTGGGCTGGCGGTGCTGCCGCTGCGCCGCGGGAGCCGGGGCTGCGAACACGGGGAGATGTGCAGGCACCGAGGGTGCTGAGGCACCGAGCCCGGCAGCGGCGGGTGAAGCGGAAAAGAAGGGGGGGGGGAATAAAAATAGCCCCGTTGGTACCTTGGTGCAAGCGTGGGAGCGGGGATGCGCCGGGGCCTCGCTCAGCGCCGCGCGGGGGGACCGCAGGCGACCATCGCTGGAGAGGAGGCAGCTGCCGTGTGCGAGGAGATAAGAGGAGGAGAAGGAAGGCGAGCAGGAGGCTGCTTCCCTGCCAAACACATGGATACCTCCCCCTGTGGCTATCTGGGAGCTGGTGATTTCTTCAGATGCATAATCCGCATGAAGTCATTGTCTGAGCGCTGGTGGGGCCGGAGGCCGCGGAGGGGTGAGGGGTGCCGCAGGCCGGTGGGCAGCGAGGAGGAGGAGGAGGAGGAGGAGGAGAAGGAGGAGGAGGAGGAGGAGGAGGGAG
The DNA here is from genome assembly GCF_017590135.1 of Pyrgilauda ruficollis. Taxonomy (NCBI): domain Eukaryota; kingdom Metazoa; phylum Chordata; class Aves; order Passeriformes; family Passeridae; genus Pyrgilauda; species Pyrgilauda ruficollis. Next base: position 240,102 of record NW_024520873.1, on the reverse strand, counting down.
AGGCGCAGGAGCGGCGCTCCAGCGATTGCAGGCGCTGGCAGGGGCTGTTGGTGCTGCTGCCGTGTGCATGTGGGTAATGTGTGTGTGCGTGTGCGTGTGCCGCTCCCATCCCCCAGCGCCTTCCAGGGATGCTCCGGCTCCTCGCCCCCCGCTCCGCCGGACCCCCGGCCCCATCCCACCGCCCGGAGCCGTCTCTGCCTTGCTGTCTCCTCCCCGCCCTTCAGGCTTCACCCGTGGTGGCCCCAGCGCCGGGAGGGTGTGCTGGGACACCCCGGGCTTGGTCCTTTTGGGGGGCACCGGTGGCTTCCAGCCCTTTTCTGACCCTGGGGCACACGAGTGTCCACCCGGGCTCAGCCCGTGCTGCCTGTGGCCGGTCCCTGTCGCGCTTGTCACGGTGACAGGGACTGACCCTGCGGGCGGCGCTGGGCCCTGCCCTGCTCAGGACACGCCGCCCCTCTCCCAGCCCCGTCCTTCTGCCGCTGTCCCCGGCCGCTCCCGGGGCAGGGGGCACTGGGGGCTCTGCTCCTGCCCGGGGCAGAGTGGGGGGATTGCTCAGCGCTGCCCAGCTCCCCCCAGTGCCCGCACATCTCCCGCTGCCTCCAGCTGCAGCCCGTGGCTGCTCCGGGGAGCGGGGTGCCCTCGCCCCCCGAGCTGAGCCCCCGCGGCGGCGGCTCTGGGTGCGGAGGCTGCAGCAGGAGCCCGCCCGCTGCTCCCAGTGAGGTGGCTGCAGTCAGATGGAAAAGGATTCCTCAATGTCCTTTACAAGTGTGATGTTGGAAAGGGACAGCCAGAGCCCAGGGTTGGCACAGGCTGTGTCCCTGCCCAGAGGTGCCTTCCCAGCAGGGTGTCCCCACCTGAACCACACAAACGGGAGCGTGGGCACTCAGGGGCACAGCAGGGTGAGGCACACGTACCCTGTCCCCAAAATCCCACAGCTTGGGCACACTTGCTTTGGTCCTTTTCTGGAGCATCCTCTCCCCTACCCCAGCACGAGCCCTGGGTTTTACAGCAGGACCTGCCCGGGAGCACCTGGGAGCAGCAGAGCTGGGGGACAGGGACACCCCCCGAGCCAGTGCCCCCCCTTGCAGGGCTCAGGGACACCCCTGCCAGAGCTTGGGGAGGTGGCTGCGAGGCCAGGAGAGCAGCATTAGCATTCCCAGTTGGCACAGCCGTGCCTTTCCCTTCCCGCTCCGTCCTGCGCCGCTCCTTGCCGGGCCGACAGCTGCCTGCTCGATGGCTGTCCCTCCATCAGCGTCCTGATGGCAGCCCGGAGAAGGATGTGCTGCTGGGATAAGGCAGAAGGACATTTAGAGAGTGGTTGTTCCCCCCTCCTCCTCCTCTTCTTCCGGATGAGAAGTCGCTCTCTGCAGTGGTTTTATTGACAGTAAATCCCCGGCAGGGAGGGAGGAGGTCTCAGGCTGGAGCAGGTGAGCACGTGGACGTTCTTGGGAGTCCTTGATTTCCAGTGCACAAGAAACCCCAGGGAAGAGGCTCTGCTGCTTCCCCTGGATGGAGAACCTTTTCTGGGGGTCTCGTGGAGCTCTTGGGGCCCCAAACACCCCAAACCCATTTTCTACAGGAGCCAGGGAGGAGGAGAGCGGCCAGAGGAAACTTCCTTACTGCTGGCCCTCGTCCAGGGAGAATGCAGCTGCATCCTTGGAATCGAGTGGAGCGTGGGGACTGGGAGCGTTTCCGTGTTATTTTTTGGGGAAGCCACGTGAGGGTTGTGTTAATTCCTGCTGGGAGAGACAGGAACCAGCCGAGGGCTGTGGGATGGGTGAGGAGGGAACAGCCCCAGGTGATAACTGCGAGATACAAAGACCTCAAGGGGTGGGTTAGTGAGGGGTGGTGGGGCTGTGGTGGAGTCCTCCTGTTAAAAATGGGTGCTCAGAGCACGGATTCAGCAACCAGGGCTCTCCTCAGCCTGCCCTCAGATCTAATTAGAATGAAAAAAGTAATTAAGGGAAGGTGCTGCAGAGCTGAGGCTCCCAGCACAGGCTCCAGCAGACAGGCAGGATCCCAGACTTGTCTTGGGAACACCTCAGGAGCTCGGGCCAAGGGATAACTCAAGGCCTGGGGCTCTTTTTTCACCTTTCCAGCAGAGCTTGTCCCTGCTCCACTACACACACCCCAGTTACGGAAACCAGCTCCCATCCTGCTTCTTGGAAGAGCATCCCCAGGGCAAGGATGGATAAGTGATGCCTTTCCATGCTTTTTTGGGGTTGTGCTGTGCTTTTGCTCCCTCCATGGAGCCTTGGCTTGAAAATTGCTTCTTTACCTGCATTGCTGCTGTCCAGGAGGCAAATTAATTAATAATGATCAATTAGTCCTGTGGGTGCTGGAGGTGCTGGGCACTGCTGTGTCCCTTCCTGGAGCATGAGGCTCTGGGGGTGCCTGGCCCTGCAGTCCAGGACTGTATTTGTGTATTTAAGGGATTTAATTCAGAAATCACCATTGGAACGAGGCAAAGCTGGGGCTGCAGAGGCAGCGCTCAGGTGTTCACCCCATCCAGGACAAAAATTCCAAAGGAGAGGGGGGAAAATTCCATCCCTCCTCAAACCTGGACTGAGTGATGTGTAAAATATCTTCACAGCCGATCTCTGCTAATGGGTTGCAAATTGCTTCCATCAGCTCCAGCATTACAGACTGCCTCTGAAATTGCTTCCAGGAGCCCATTTTGGGGCCAAATACTTCCCAGCTTGGGGAAATAAGCATCAGCATCATTAGCGACAGTAAATTGTATTCAAATGAGGCACCGTGGGGCCTTAGTAGGAAGCGTGGGGCAGCTCCAGCATTAGGGACTCTTGCATCCACACATAATCCTTTAAATGGAAAAGGTTTCCAAGATCATCCTCTGAGTGCTGCCCCAGCACTGCCAAGGCCACCACACTGTCCTCAAGCCCCACATCTACGTGTCTTAAATCCCTCCAGGAATGGTGCCTCCACCGCTGCCCAGGACAGCCTGTGCCAGGGCTTAACTACATTTTCCATGGAGAATTTTTTCCTGTTTGCCAGCTCCAGGTGTTGGGTACCTGGAGAAAAACTGGTCCTGCCATTAAAGATGGGCAAAGAAGGCCCCTGCCAGTCCCTGCTGGCCATGCCCTTTGCTTTGGGCTGCTCCTCGAGGCATTGCCTTGCTCCAGCTCTGAACCACGAGCCTCCACAGAGATCCTGGTAGAGGTCCAGGGTTTCCTAATTCATGAGCACATTGTTAATTATCTGCTGGAAGCCAAAGCTTCAGCATCTTGGTGAGACTAACGAGGCTATTAACAGAGCTGCTTCTTGCCATGCTGGCTTGGGCTGGCCCGAGCGTGGTGCAAAGGCAGAAACAAGCTTTGTATCACATCCTCTGGCACCTGTTTGCCTTCTAAACCACATCTGACCATTTCTGAGACCTTTCCAAAGGAAACCACCACATCTAAATCCTGGGAGCAGAGAAGCCAGCACAGGCAGCGTGGTGAATCCGTGGGATTCCCAAATCAAGCGCGTCCACGTGGTGGCAGCTGGGCAAGGGTGGCAGCCAGCCTGGCTGGAGGGTCGAGCTGCAACGCCCGGATCTGCTGCTCCCAGGAGTTCCCCCGGGTTATCCTGAGTGAAACCAGCAGTGTTTAAGCCCAGCAGAGGCTGCTCCAGGCGGCGGGGTCAGCGGGCCCCGTGAGCGGCGTCTCCGGGTGATTTATGCCGTGTTGTGCCGTGCTCTCGCTTGCACCCGCTTGGCTCTCCCGGCGTGAGGAGCAGCCAGTCCATTAAACACTGAGTCATCCTCAGCAGCATTTAATTTTGTGAGGGGCAGCAGTTTGGATAATTAAAGGCCTCCATCGCCAATGCCAGCGGCTGTGGAGAGCGGGGCTGATGGAGAAGGCGAGGACACCCAGCAGCAGCGGTTAACCCGCCACAGAGGAGGTTCAGCTCTCCCTCCCTCCTCTCTCCCCGTGCTTTTTGGGGTGGGTTTTAACCTTTTCCTGCCTCACACAAGGGCTTCCTCAGTCAGGTGAGTGTGATGATGCTTTGTGCTATTTCTGCCCGGATTAACCACGTCCTGATGGGATCTCCCATGGGCAGATCTGTTATCTGGAGGCCTTGGCTTATTAAAAGGACAAGCTGTTCGGGGAGCTGGTAATAAAGCCATGAAAGCTTTTACGAACCAGAGTCGAAGGCACTAATATCGCTGTGCTCTGCGTGGGTGAGAAATTAGACAAGAGTTCCTCCGTGCTGATGGGGTTTTTTTCTCCCCCTATTCATCTTTCTCAACAATTATCTTTTATTTTGATATCTTTCTATTTAAACCTTCAGAACTGCGCTCGGGATGAAAAAGGAGGTTGAACTGCTTAACAACCGTGCACCTTGCAGTGCAGGGCGGAGGCACGGAGCCATGGGGAAGGTGGCTTGGGCTCTTCTGGGGTTTTGGCCAGCTGGAACCATCCCCAAGGGCCAGGCAGCAAACTCCCCGGGGATGGTACCCTGTGGGAGGGCAGGAACACCTCCACACCAGCAGCCTCGGCACGAGCTGTAACGCTGTGTCTGTGTTGTACCAACACTGCATGCCTGGGGCTGGATAGTTGGGAATTCCTCCTCCTGCTGCTCGTCACCCCTGCATCTGGGTGCCCCTCACCTGCTTTGGGGCTGAGTGTGCTTTTTGCAGCCCTTTTCAGGGTTGTTTCTGCTCTTTTTCCATCCCGGAATCAATCAGACGCATCTTTCCGGAATTGTGGACAGCACCTTAAAAACCAAAGGCGGGTGGAAACCCTGTGGAAAATCACCAAGATGGGTGTGTGGCTTCATTAGCTCGAGCAATTAGCATGAGGCAATGCAAAACCACTGGCTCCTGCTCAACCACTGCCTGAAACACTTCCCCCGTGCACAAATTCCACCTTGGATGGCTCCTGCCGTCCCCACTTGTTTCACCCAGTGTCCACAGAAAGCATCTTCTGGGACACACAGAGCCCTGGGGCTGCTGCCCTGGGCTGAAGATGCTCAGGCTGGATGGGACCTGAACGTGGAAGTGTGGGGCAGAGATCAAACAAACTCATTCCACAGGACGCAGGCTCAATGTGTGGCTGCCAGCAGCCCTGCAGTGCTGCCCAAGGCCATCCCTCCTGGCCCCTTGCTCTATTCCTGCTCTGATATCTGTATCAAAAGCTGGTTTGGAGCTACCTGGGCAGAAATGCTCCTGCTGGACCACACTGGTGTTCCCAGAGCTGGCACCTTGCTGAAGGCCCAGGCCAGGAGCAGGTCATGGCACTCAGGTGTGTGTGCACAGATGAGATCCTGGGATGTGCTGTGTGTGGTACAGGACAACAGGAACCCCCAGCCCCTCCCTGGGTGCAGATCCAGCCCATCCCCCTGTGCTGCCCCCCTTGTCCCACACCATTTCTCCACAGGCACTGCCCTGGCTTTGCTGGTGGCTGTTTGTCCTCGTGTCCTTGTCGCTGCCATAGACCCCGTCTGGATCACTTTGTCTTTTATTCCCTCTGACACTGCTTGTGGTCACAACAAAACTCATCTCATTACGGAAATGCTGAGGGTAGCTGGAAGGGGAAATGGATCCCTCCATCTGGGAAATGCCAGGTTGGCTGCAGAGCAGGGCTGGAGGAGGCAGCTCGGGTGCCTCGGCTGTGCCAAAGCCGCTCCAGCAGCTCGGGGGGTGTGGGAGCCAAAGGGTTAACGCTGCCAGCATCCTCAAACGGCACCGATGGGAGCAGGAGCCTCTCCATCTCCGAAAGCTGGCAAACAAATTAAAGCAATGTTGCAACTAATGCGTTTCTTTGCAGCAGAGAGGAGGGGAAGAGCAGCTCAAAGGCTGCGGAGACAAAGGCGGCGCAGATGGGTGCTGGGGGACCCGCGGGCGCCACGTGCGACGCTCCCAGCTAAGCTCAGATTTGCTGCCACGGCTCCGTGACAGCGGCTGGAATAACCTGGGGAGGATTTATGAGAACCACAGCAGGGCCAAAGGGGGAGCCTGCCTGGGAAAGGCTGTAGCTGGGAATTACTGTGGCGTTGGCGCTTCTCGGTGTCCCATTTCTGCCGGAGGGATTGGCGGTGCAGGGGGGGAGTGTGGCCCTGGATGCTCCAGGCACAGAGATCAGAGCATCTTCCTCCCAGCAGCCCCCCGATGCACGGCAGTCCAGCATCTCCCACTTGGCTTCCTGGGCTCTTGAAGGGAAATTAAACAGAGAGATGCAAATCCCCTTAAACAATTTAACGAAGCTGATGGCCCCGCTGGAGCTGGGGCTGGGGCTGGTGGGTGCCCAGGGGGCAAGGCTGGTTGGCAGATTTGGTGTGTGGTGATGGGGCTGGGGGAGCTGGGCAGCTGGACCCTCAGCCATTGTCCAGGGGCTGCTGCTGCCCCCCAGCACGACCTTGTCCTTGTCCCCTGCTGGCAGAATGACACATTTCTCTGGAACAGGGGCTTTGTCCCCTCCCACCGCAGCCAGGCCCATGCAAGGAGCAGATGGAGCCCATCTTGAACGTGCAGTCTCAGCAAAAGAAAAGCCAATAATCGAGTTAATTACAGGCGTTATGTGATCACTGGGGATTCCCAGGGGATGCTGGCAATGGAGCAGCCCTTTGCTCTCCATCCGCAGCCGATGGAGGGCTGAGCTGCCCTCCCTGGGGATGGCTCCTGCACAAACCCCTCGAGGGACTGACCTGGAGCCCTGTGGTGATGGGGCCATCCCTTCCCCTGTGTTTTTCCTGACTGTGTCTCTTGGGGCAGATTCACAGGGTGGCTGGAAGTGCTGAGCTCTCCCCAGGAGCTGTGCCTCTGACTGTGCAGAACGTGACCATCCCGAGGGCAGAGCATCGCCTGCCTTTGTCTCACTGCTGAGAGAAACTAGGAGAGAAAGTGCAGCAGCTCCTCGGTTTAAAAGCGAATTTTAACTCGGCTTGAAAGACCACAGACCCCTCACCTGGAGCCTCTGGGGCGGCTCTGCCCTGTCCCCCAGCCCTGCAATGTCTCATCAGTGACACAAGGGACTCTCCAGTGGAAATGCCTGCCCGGAGGCAGCGCTCAGCTCAGGCAGCCGGAGGATGTGGACGTGCTGGTTTGCCCTCTTGGTGCTTCTGCTCTGCTCCCCATCAGCTGAGCTAATAAAGTTTGGACTCCTTAAATCCACAAATGGTTTCAAAGTCGATTGCCCTGGGCTGGCTCGCAGCTCCCGCCCACCCCTCCCTCGCCGCTCTGCCGGGGAGATAAGGATGGCAGTGGCTTTAACTCCTCACTTATGCATCGACTGCCAATTCTCCTGTCCGCTCACCCTTGATAAATATTGCACAAAGATTTGGCGGCCAGCGTGCCAGAGATAAAGGTCCAGTCCCACCAGATCTCCTTCCTCTGTGCCTTTTGTCTCCAATTTGTTGAACAACCCACCTGCTGCAAGAGGCTCTTCCCATCCCCGCTGCTGCCTCGGATTATTGCTAAAGCTCTGCGTGAGCCTCCAGCCTGGGCTGGGAGCTGAGGACTGGGGAAAGGCGCTGTCATTTCCAGGCCTTGAGCTGTCATTGATCGGGGATCAATAGCGGAGCTGCCTTGGCTCAGCTCTCCTGGCAGGATTCTCACCGCTGGCGTCACGGGGGGGCCGAGGTGCTGCCGTGTCATCTGTGAGCCCGTCCCTGGGAGCAGAGCCCAAACCAGGATTTGGGGATGCTCCTGTGCAGCAAACCTACAAAAGAGAGCGTGCCAGGGGTTCTGGCAGGGGTTAGCCTTGCTAAAAAACCCCCTTTGCACCACGGTGTGGGGTGCCAGGGGCTGCTGCTGGGGCCGTGTCACTGGACCTTGCTGTGTCTCGCCCCATCTGGGTTTGCTGGAACTGCCTCTGCCAGCTCAGGAACCCTCGAGGGGCTGCAAGCTGCTGTTGGGGGTGCACAAATATCTTAGGGAGATGCAGCACCAGTGGAGCTGCTCAGGGGAGGGGGTCGTGGCACAGGGAAGGTGCCCAGTGCTGCTGGTCTCTGCAGGACCATGCAGACACAGCCCTGATGCTGCAGCTCCTGCCCAAGCCTCAAATTTCAGGGCTGCTGGAGGCGAGGGCACAGGCAGAGGCCATTGATTGGGGTGGAGAGGGAGAAACAGGAGGGAAGGTCTCAAAAAAACCTGAGTATAGATCTGGCTGGTGGCATGTTAGAGCTGATATTCCCCCTCTGCATCCGCTTCCTGACTGTTGTCTCTCTTATGAGAAGCTCAAATTAAAGAAGAGGCGAGTGCTGCTGAGGCCGGGATGTCTTTGAGCTCAATGTGGCACATAAGTCTGTTATTCCTGCTGGAAGAGCAGCTGTCCCAGGCAGCTTCAGGTGTTATTTAGCCTCCAGGTCTCCGGACTCCGCAGTTTGGCAGTGGCTCTGACAACATGGCTTGATCTCTATCGTTTCTAAATCCATGAGAAATGTCATCTGAAGTGCAACAAATAACGGTCTGATTATCTGCTGGATCCTAATGCTACTCCCTGGAGATAACAAGCTGCAATTTTCCCCCTGGGCCACACAATAATCGCCCCAATTACTCCCAAGCAGTGGTTATTAAACTCATGGCACCGCTTTTGTTTACAAAGCAAAAATCATTAAGCAGGTGTGTGTGTGTGTGTGTGTGTGTGTGTGTGTGTGTGTGTTTGCTGTTTGGCTGGGAGTGACCGAGGTTGTTCTCGCTTTGTTCTGGGCGAGGAACTCTTGGTGGCTGTGGAAAACCTCTGTGGCTTTCCCGCTCTGTGTGGCACAGTTCTGTCAAGAGCCTCCGGATGATCGACCAAATAAAATGCAGTTGGTGTCTGTTAATGCTGGGGTTGGTGTCCCGGAGGATGTAACCTCTATCCAAGTAGAACGTGGAGGGATTTAGGGAGATAGTGTGGTTAGCAGAGCTGGGATGTGATGGGCATTCCAAACACAGCCCAGGCCCTGGCAGGAGCGGGCGTGCTGCTGCGCTTGGGATTGCAGGTGGGAACTGCAGGGTGACACCGGTGTCCCACGCCAGCACAGGCTGTGGGGTGTCACCCGCAGCTCCATCAGCCTCCAGGCAGAGGGGACAAGGTCTCCTTCCCTTCGTCCCAACAAGCCCCACGCTGCCAGCGAGGTTTGACGTGGCTCTGCACGCAAACACGCCGCGGCTCGCTCGGACACGGAGCTTCCAGCTGCTCAGGGAGGAGAAGAGAGCAAGCAGAGGGAGGGATGACCAGGACGAGGGAGGCAGGCTGGTGAATTATGCATGACTCCAGGAGGGGAGCGTTATCTGCACGGACAAAGGCCTGTGCCAGCAGCCCGGCTCCGCCGTACCTGTGCCTTCCTTCGCCCGCGCTTTATCTCCGCTCCCAGCTTGTAATTCAGCCCAAATATCAGAGGAAGCTGGAAGATTAATTTTCTCTGTTTGCATGGCAAAGGAGAGGGGACACGCTCTCACTCCCGACTCCCAGCTGTTTAATCCTCCACCGAGGCCTGCCCAAGGAAAAGGCAAAAATTTATCAGTGTTGGCAAGTCGCTGGCGTGGGGAGGGGCGTTGGAGCCCGGGGCCCCCCATGAGCAGGTTGTGGGCACTCACAGCAGGCTTCACGTGTGGGTAAGGTTTGGGGGGCACGGGGAAAATACAAAACCCTTCCCTCCTCCCCACATTCAGGTCCAGAGGAGGGTGTGGGCTTGGGAGAGCCGGAGTCAGCGAGTCCCTCCCAGCGTTCACGGCTCTGAGTCGCTCAAATATTTAAGAGATGACAACTGCATTAATACAAAAACTAGATAAAGATCCCTTGAGTTTAAAGACAGAACCATCAGCTCAGCTCTTATTTTCCAGCCCTCTCCCTTAGCTTGCTCCCTGGCTTAAATGAAATCATAAATATCGGCCCACAAAGGTCCTTTGTCACCACACGCAGCTCCCGGCGACAAGAGGTCATTCATTAAAAGCCAGATGAAGGCAAGAGAGACTGCCTTTGTTTTTTAAGGAGTTCAGGACAAGGCCGTGGCTTCTCTGCTGACATTAATGCACCGTTTATGGCGGGTTTGGCTCATCCCATCCAAGCGATCTTCACCCTGAAGTTGGTGGAAGAAACATCGCGGGTTCTCTCAGGTGGGACATCCCAGATGAACCTGGTTTGTTGTTGGACTGATGGCAAAACCAGGGCCCCTTTGGCCCCCTCCTCACAGACCCCTGGGCCCCTTTGGCCCCCTCCTCACAGACCCCTGGGCCCCTTTATCCCCCTCCTCACAGACCCCTGGGCTCATCATCCCCCTCCTCACAGCCCCCCTGGGCTCATCACCCCCCTCCTCACTGACCCCTTGGGCCCCTTTCTCACAGACCCCCTGGGCTCTTCCCCTCCTCACAGACCCCTGGGCTCATCACCCCCCCCCCCCCAGACCCCCCCGGCTCCTCCCCCCCCCCCCCCCCCCCCCCCCCCGCCCCCCCT